>NC_056749.1:534595476-534825476 GCF_019279795.1 Protopterus annectens | reverse complement strand
CAGATGAAACAATATCATTATGTGTTACATATGCTAAAAACACAACTACAGCCTGTGTTCCTTTTGCTTTTTCAAAATCTATACATTTTATGTTTTTTTTTTGAAGCTCTTCACAAATGCATTAATAAGTCATTTTTTTCTGAAATGCCAAAATGTTTTAAGTGTTTAAGTATACAGACAAGAGTCAGAAAGCAAGACTCTTACTATTATTGCTTTGAAAACTATTCAGGAAGTGTGTCAAAATGTTGTCAAGAAAGATTATCTCCCTGCAGAATCAAGTGGAGTTTAGACATATGTTCCATAGTCTGGTGTCCAGCTCCTCACAGTGAGAAAACAGGTCATTGGTTTAAATTTTATTCTGTGTTATCTCCTTCTGGGCTGCATCTGATTCTGAACCAAAAGAGATGGAGTCAGTTGAGTTTTTTTGGAATAATACTATAGGTCTTAAAAGCTGGTTGTTGACCCCCCCCCCCCAACTATATGGTACTCTTTCCCTACAGGATTTATTTCTGTTTCTGTATATAGGTTTTACCATCCCTTACTTCTGCTTTCATTATGGCAAGCTGCATTTGCTGGAAAGTTTCATCCCCCTGGCAGAGTGAATTGGAACAGAAAAGGCAGAAGATGAAGGCAGTCACTTTTTTGGTACGTGACTGATCTATAGAAATACTTTCCTATTATAACAAACATTCACATTCCACAGAGCCCTAACCAATACATTTTCCACTGAAGGACAACAAAAATCTGGCATTTTAACATGCACAGCAGTATCTGAATTCTAATATACTTCCCTTGCTAATGTACTGTCAGCTGTGGTTCCAGCTCTTGTGGTGTCATTATGTCATTGACATTGGTAATGTCGCAAACTGATAACAAATTAGAATTTAAATAGACCGCTTGGAGTTTCAAAAGTACCCTGATATATAAATTTAATATTTTCCAGCAAATACTGGGTATTTGAGAGGCGTGCACTACTGTGTTATCCTGTTTAGTACTCCTACTTTAAAGGATATTAACCTTTGAGTTCTTAGAATTAAAATTTTAAGACTTCAGATGTATAAGTGGATTACATTCACAGTAGAAAAATAAAACATAACATACAAGGCATACATAATACTAAAGATAGGCCATTGTCCCTGCCTTGTTAATTTGGTTGAGTTATACAGCTACCCCACTGTTCCATCTCCAGAATTCAAAAGACTGAGCTCTGTAGAAGTAGTGCAGATGAGCTATGAATGACTGCTGTGTAATATATGCAAGTGCTCCTCTGCCCATTGTCCACCTGATTTAAATGAAATGTACTGTGGGTGAGATCTCCATTCTCTGGTTCAGCTATTTTCAGTATTTTTGGTGTGAACAGTTTCTGGGAAGAAATTCCTTGTCTTGAGTTACTGAGTTCTGATAACATTGCCTGTAAGCAGGGTACAATGCTTATCACATTTTCAAACTGTCTGAGAGCAGTAGGAGAGTATATTTTTTATTTTGTTCAAATACTAACACAAGCAAAGTATTTCAAGATTCTTAATTCAGGCTTATAGCCATTTTGGCCACTTCTGATAAAGTCAGTTACTGTATTTTTGCCAACTATAGATCCCTTTGTCACCAGATGCACCACCTTGGATACCTTCAGAAACTGAACTGCATATCTGTTAATCCTTATTCCCTATTTCCAGGTAAATTCATTTATTCATCTGTCAGTTGGGACTCATACAGCTAGTAAAAAATGTGCCCAACATTTCCTAGATTTCACGTATTCCATTTCCCTAGATCAGTTTATCCATGTTCCCACAAGATGAAAAAAGTATACGCCTGTTAATGTTGCTCCCTCTTTGATCACCAGACTCACCCTTTCCCTCACAATTAGTACCAAATTGCTAAAAAAATCATTAGCATTCAGGCTTACTTTAAAGCCAGTCTTATATCTCTATATGAGGATCTTAAGAATTTCAAAATTGTGTTTTCCCTTGCTGACCCAGTGTCTAAAGTAATCATGTCCACCCAGTCCTCTTAGGCATAACTGTTGGTGGGAAATTCAAAGGTAAATGCCTTTTGGGGAACTCTGAGATAAACAGAGTTTACAGTAGGAAAAACTAATTATAGGATTTGTATAAAACATTTGCATTAGTCAGAAGGGGGAGTTCTGTAGAGATCTCAAACATGCCATTAGGGATAGTAAGGCTGAATATAAATTGATGGTAACATTCTTTCATGGATAATCACAAGGGTTTATTTGACTATATTAGCAGTATCAGAAGTAATGTCAGCACTGCTGTAAGTGCAAAGTGAATTACAGTGTCTGTTATGATACTGAGGCCATAGCAAATGTCCTAGTTGACAAATTGTGCTCAGATTTTTCTATCATTCACATCTCAATGTACCACCCTTGAATCTTTTAACACAGTTCCTCCATTTATTACTGTGCAACAGATCCTGGAAGTTACTTCCCAAACTATAACTAACAGCTTCATTTGCCCAGACTGTATGTCAGGCTTCTTTGTTGTTGTTTTTTTTTTTTTTTTTTGTTTTAACACACCTTTATTGAATTATCGCTTGTGACACAGGCAATTTTACATTTATATAAAAGTAGTCAAACTATATTAACAAATAAACATTAACAAACAGTATACTTCACATATATTTCTATATAGCATATAACCTACGGAACATTAAATAAATTATTCAATTCCTGCCCTTTTTTAAACAACAAACAACTTTACTAAACCATCACGTACAACATAAGCAATCATATATTTATATAAATGAAAACAAACCACACCGACACAATCCTAGTTGCAAGCATTTTACATCACAAACCATACTGACACACTCCCGGTTGCAAACATTATACATCACTTATAATTTACCCATTCATTTTCAGTCAGACATTACGTAGCTTAAGTCCTGCCTTCTTTTAAACCTCATTGCTCCCCTGTATGTATTGTTCCCACAGTTCCCATTTTTTCCTCTGTAGTTTGCTCATACCCTTTTCTAAAGATCTCGATTACAGTTGTTTTATTTCCGTTACTATATTCACTGCTTCTAATAAAGTTGGTTTAGATTTTGATTTCCATTTTCTAGTAACTGCTTTTTTGGCAGCCACCATAATTAGACACAGCAAGGCCTTACCATGTCTAGGCAATTCTGATTCTGTGTCATAGCTCAGAAAAATCATCTCCCTCGTCTTTGTTGTTAGCACAAAGTATGTTATTGCTAACTTCTACTGTAAACTTTTTCTTTAGTATCTGCCTTTACATTGGATATGTCCCTGTGCCCTGGAGAACAGTGGTTATGGTACTTCTACATAAGGACAATGTTGTAACGGACTCTGTAAACTTTTGTTCCTTTGTCCTCACTACTGTTATCTGTAAAATCCTGGAGCAATCCTACTAAATCTTATTAACAGTAAATGCTCGATCACAGTCAGTTCAGTGTTGTGAAGTGTAAGACTTGCTTTCTTAATTCTTTTGACTTTTTTGAATGGGTGATTGATGGAGTCAGTCTGTCTATGCTGCGTACCTCGAACTTAGAAAGTGATTTTATATGCCTCCCCATGTAAACATTGCTGATAAACCAGGTAAAAATTGGTTGTATGATGGTGCACAAAGACTGAGAGTTGGTGGTAGAACAATGTCCAAGGTTTGTGGTTGAGCAAGTTTGCAGATGACTGCAAACTAGGTAGCATTATCAATTCCCCATTGATTTTTATATTCTCCTAATAGGACTAGTTACAGTCAACACCATGTGTTCTGGCAGTGGCATTTGCATTTAGGAAACAAATCTTTACAACTAATTATTACATAAAAGGAACTGCTTAAGTCTATACAGTTGCTAGAGATCTAGACACTTTTATTGACAATGAACTGTTCTTTGATCATCAGATGTCAGTTATAGTAAGGAAATCTGTTTTCTTTGCCCCGTTATCAAAGCTATGTTGGAGCAGCAGAGGAAGACACCAACCAGGAATGTAACGTAAAAACCTTTACTCAATGCTTTCGTCTAAATGTCTTCTTCAGAAATACAAATTCATTCACTTTTAAAACAGCTTCTATACATACATTCTCATGTCCCTCCTACTAAATTAATTACATAATAGCCAAACAACATCTTCAATTAATTAATACAATAGATACTACAATAAAGTAGTACAAACAACTGATATAATGAAATACATTTATATATGTGAAAAACACTAAACTAAATAAAAATGTATGCATGACTTTACCAACTTCCTATCTACAATCTGTTAAAAACATTTAATATTAATAAATTCATTTAGACCTGGGAAACTATCAGCACCCAGTCTAAGTTGCCATAATGATTCTTTCCTCTCCACTCTATTTTTTTATATTTCCACCCCTTAAATCAATGTCAACATATTCCAGATCACTAAAAGTGAATTTTTTATAAGAACTACAAGCTACAGAGTGTTTAAATAAAGCATTCTTATCATCTTTAGTCCTAATAGCATAATAGTGTTCTTTGATATGTGTGTTTAAATTCCTGGTAGTCATACCTACGTAAAATGCAGTATAGCCTGAACATAAAGCAATATATACCAAATTAGTAGAGTTGCAATTAAATCTTCCTTGTACACTAATGGTTCGATCTAGATGAGGTAAATTTATAAGAGGTCCCTCATGGATATATCTACAGACATTGCAACAAAAACATTTGAACATCCTCCTAGGTTTATTAGTTTCAGGCATAGGTACCAAAGTTTCATTTTTTTCTAACAAGTTCTTAATAGTGTTAGATTTGTTATATATAAAAATAAGTTTATTACCTACGATAGTAAGTAATTCATTATTGCCTGAAATAATCTTCCAATTATTAGTAACTACTGACTTGATATTATTACTGTCCACAGACATATTAATAATACATTTGGGAGCAGCTGAAAAAGCAGTAGAACCTATACCAAGAACAGACTGGCATATGGTATTCTGAACATGCAACCCTTTTATTAATTCTTCTACTTCTTTCGGCTTTTTCCTGGTTAGGGGTCGCCACAGCGGATCACCTGTCTGCTCATGATTGGCAGTGGAGTTTTACAGTGTCGAGTTGCCAGCCTGGTGCCCAATCTTCCACAGAAGGCACACACACGCATGCATGCACTCACTCCTAGGGCCAATTTAGAGTGTCCAATCCACCTACAGCATGTCTTTGGGAAATGGGAGGAAACCGGAGAACCCGGATGAAACCCACGCGACCACAGGGAGGACATCCAGTCTCCACACAGAAGGCACCCCAGCCAAGAATTGAACCGGAGAACCTCTTGCTGTGATGCGGCAATGCTAACCACTGCACCACCGTGGCCACCCGCAACCCTTTTATTAATATGGGGGAAAATAATGCTTCTCTTCTATTTGCAATGTCGGTACTAATATCATGAAGTAAAAACAAAGGGTATCCTCTACACAAAATTAATCCATTAATAAAATTAGTTTCCTCATGGAATAAATTGTCATCAGTTGTCATACAGGATGCCCTTATGTATTGACCTTTAGGCATGTTTCTTTTCATGTGTAAGGGATGGTTACTACTAAAGTGCAAATAATTGTTGACATAAGTAGCTTTCCTAAAAATACTACTAGCAAAACACTTGACAGTAGGATCCCATTCCAAACATACATCAAGATAATTTATTTTATTACCATAACCACTTAAAGTGAATTTTAATAAATGACAACTAGCATTTAGTTGTGTTAGAAAAGTGGAATAATTAGCTAAGGGACCCTTAATAATAAAAAAACAAATCATCTATGTATCAACAGTAGAATAATATATCAGAAAAGAGGTCAATGGTAGGTAGAATTTCTTTTTCCCACCATGCAGTTACCAAACCAGCAAAAGCTGGAGTTGCTGTGGCCACCATTGCTACCCCTCTAAGCTGTTTATAACTCTTTTTATTAAAAGATAAAAAAAAATGTTATCCAATAACAATTCTAGTAGGGAGCAGCATATTCTTACTGTAGACTTGGACCCAGTAGTGTATTTAGTAAGAAACTGAGGTACAAATTCTAACTCTTCTACTTGTGTATAAAGAAATTACATCAGCAGTTTCCAAAACCGGCTCCGTCCACGCCCCTGTTTCACTTGTACTGTTGTTGTTGTCCCTTTGTGGTGCACTACAACTGTTTCTCATACATCAGATGAGGTATGTCATCCACAGGATAACGACAACGATTTTACTGTCTCTACAATGCCATAGAACAACATTGTGAATGTAAATTCATCTCTGGTAGCTGCTTCTGGTTCCAACATTCATAAAGAAACTCTAAAAAATGGCAAAGGGACAATAACGACAGTACGAGCGAAACAGGGGTGTAGACGGAGCCGGTTTTGGAAATAGTTATGGACAAATATACAGGTTTCAGACAGAATTCTAATGCGAGTTGTGACATTAAAATCTATAACCTTTCTAATTTTGCTTTATCTGATGCACATTTAAGGGTGCTGAAATTGGGACTCATTTTTCTTCCAAGCAGCAGAGCTGATCTAGCAAATACTTTGCTTAATTTAAAACTTTATATTAGAAAGCTAAATTTGACATATATATTTAAAGATGTGAATGTAACTTGTACTAGTACTCTTAGAAAGCCTCCTATTTATAATCCTGCCTTGCATAATACGTTAAAAGTATTTGAAGCTTTTTGCAGTAAAGACATCAGGGCAATGTTAAGTAGTAAGCCTGACAAGTTCTATTTTAATTTAAACAGTGATGAGAAGAAAGCTCTATATGAGGTATGACATACTGATAGTGTCAAGTTTATGAAAGCTGACAAAGCAGGTGGTTTGGTAGTGATGTCTGCAGTTGTTTATCTTAAAGCAATGGAAGATCTTTTAAGCAACAATAATGAATATACAAAAGTGAATGGAGAATTTGTAGACAGAAGCTATAGATTTGTTAAATATGTTCTTTACGATCATTTAATGAATAGTGAAATCTCAGCTGAAACTTATGATTTTTTGGTCAATGACAATCCTAGACTGGGTATACTATTTGCTATACCCAAAATTCATAAGAATATGTCCAATCCACCCTTTAGGCTCATTGTTTCCTCATCAGGCAGTATTACAGAAGGTTTATCATTGTATTCGAATACATTATTAAATCCTGTGGTTCAGAAACTACCTTCCTTTATTAAGGAATCTTGGTCCTTTTTGGAACAAATTAGATTATAGGTTCATAGGTTCATACTAGGCTATCTGCCCAAGGGCATTTATAAGCCTAGCCCATAGTTATGTGGCTTTCGCCACCCCTTTAGTTTGAATAAAAACTATGCCTATCATTTTGCTGTGCCTCTGTCAAGCAGTGACACTGAAGTAATCCCTGGGGTATATCTGCAATCTCCCATCCATTGGTCAAGATTCCTCTTGAACAAGGCCAGAGAGGTGCTCTGCCTCACATGTACCGGGATTTTGTTCCACAGCATAGGGAGTCTCTGGGTGATGAATCTGTCCCTCCAGCACGTTCTATTTATAACCGTGTCAAGGTTTAAGTCTCCCGCCTTGTGGTTCTGAGGGATCTAGATTTTTGAGGTGAAGCATATTCATCAAATCTGGGTTTGACATGGCCTTATATGTCAGGCACAGGTCACCTCTGAGCAAGCGGTATGAGACTGAATAGAGCTGGAGTTCTTTCAGTCGGGCAGCATAAGACATATTTTTGAGACCCTTTATCCTTTTGGTGAGGAACTTTTGGGGCCTTTCAAGCTGCAGCAGGTGTCTGGTCAGATACATTCCGAACGGGACATTGTACTCAATCATAGGTCTAATGAGTGATGAGTACAGGGGAACGATGACCTCCCTTGATCTAGATGTGAATCCCTTCATGATCAGGTGGGTGATATAGAAGGTTTTCCTAACTACTTTAGCAACATGAGTGTCAAACGAAAGGCTACTGTCAACCTGGGTCCCCAGATCTCTGATGACTTTTTCTGTGCTCAGTGGATTGCCACCTATATGGTAGCTAGGGGTAACCTTGTTTTTCCCGAAGGGTATGACTATGCATTTTTTGGCGTTTAACTTCAGGCCATGGCTCTGGCACCAGTTATCCGTTTCTGTGAGGCCCTTCTGGAGGATATCTGTGTCAGATGTGTTTTCGACTATGGCGCCCAGTTTGCAGTCATCTGCAAACTTTGTCAGCCATAACCCTCCTGTGATTGTTTCATCAACACTGTTCTGACTCTAGTTCTGTTGTAACTGATTTCTTCATTCTAAGTGCTGATGTAGTTTATTTATACACTTGTACGCCACAAGTAGAAGGGTTAGAATTTGTATCTCAGTTTCTTACTAAATACACTACTTGGCCCAAGTCTATAGTAAGAATATGTTGCTCCCTACTAGAATTGTTATTGGATAACATTTTTTTTATTTTTAATAAAAAGAGTTATAAACAGCTTAGAGGGGTAGCAATGGGGGCCACAGTAGCTCCAGCTTTTGCTGGTTTGGTAATTGCATGGTGGGAAAAAGAAGTTCAACCTACCATTGGCCTCTTTTCTGATATATTATTCTACTGTCAATACATAGATGATTTGTTTTTTATTATTAAGGGTCCCTTAGCTAATCATTCCACTTTTCTACCACAATTAAATTCTAGTTGTGATTTTTTAAAATTCACTTTAAGTGGTTATGGTAATAAAATAAATTATCTTGATTTATTTTTGGAATGGGATCCTTCTATCAAGTGTTTTGCTAGTAGTATTTTTAGGAAAGCTACTTATGTCAACAATTATTTGCACTTTAGTAGTAACCATCCCTTACACATGAAAAGAAACATGCCTAAAGGTCAATACGTAAGGGCCTCCCATATGACAACTGATGACAATTTATTCTATGAGGAAATTAATTTTATTAATGGATTATTTTTATGTAGAGGATACCTTTTGTCTTTACTTTGTGATAATAGTACCGACATTGCAAATAGAAGAGAAGCAGAATTTTCCCCCATATTAATAAAAGGGTTGCATGTTAAGAGTACCATATGCCATTCTGTTCTTGGTGTAGGTTCTACTGCTTTTTCAACTGCTCCCAAATGTATTATTAATATGACTGTGGACAGTAATAATATCAAGTCAGTAGTTACTAATAATTAGAAGATTATTTCGGGCAATAATGAATTACTTACTATCTTAGGTAATAAACCTATTTTTGTATATAAGAAATCTAACACTATTAAGAACGTGTTAGAAAAAAATGAAACTTTGGTACCTATGCCTGAAACTAATAAACCTAGGGGGATGTTCAAATGTTTTTGTTGCAATGTCTGTAGATATATCCATGAGGGACCTCTTATAAATTTACCTCATCTAGATCGAACCATTAGTGTACAAGGAAGATTTAATTGCGACTCTACTAATTTGGTATATATTGCTTTATGTTCAGGCTGTACTGCATTTTACGTAGGTATGACTACCAGGAATTTAAACACACATATCAAAGAACACTATTATGCTATTAGGACTAAAGATGATAAGAATGCTTTATTTAAACACTCTGTAGCTTGTAGTTCTTATAAAAAATTCACTTTTAGTGTTCTGGAATATGTTGACATTGATTTAAGGGGTGGAAATATAAAAAATAGTGTGGAGAGGAAAGAATCAATGTTATGTGATCCTATCTCGCCTACATTCTGACTGATGGGTTCGGAGCCGATCCCTCGGCTCCGACTCGGCACGCTTATGCCAAAGAGCGAAGTCTCTTATTGGCTGAGCTTACTATATCCCAGGATGCACCACTACCAGTCCTCCAGATCTCGTTTGCCGCTAATCTGCGAAGACGTGGTCTCGAGCTGGCTGAGCTGAGTAGTAAATTTACTAACTTTTTTCTGTCAGAATTTTGCTGTTCTTGTCATAAAAAGCTGTTTTAACGGCTATTCTTCACTTTGTGTGTGTTTGGAGTTTGTAGAAAGAACTTTGTTGTGTAATTGGGTTGAGTTTTGGTTTGGGCCTCCTTCATCTAGGGCCTTCCCGGTCATTCAACCTTACAGGGTTTCAAAGTACCCTTAGTATTTGGTGACGCTTTCTTTATTTAAGCGATAACTGTAAACCTATTAGTAAACAGAAAGTAAGTGTATTTTTCTGTCAAGGTTACTGATTTTTTTGCCATAATGTCTCAAAATCCCAGGCCTTCGGGCTTTAAAAAATGCACCAAATGCAATTTCAAAATGTCCATCACAGACGATCACTCGCTCTGTGTGTATTGTTTGGGTGCAAAACACTTACAGGAGTCATGCAGTGTATGTCACGCTTTTTCCTCAAGGGTCCTCCAGGAGAGGAAAAATAAACTGATTCTTAAAGGGTTAATAAAACCTTCCTTTGAAGAAGCCTTGGCATCCTCTCCTTCTCCGGCTAAAAAGAAAAAGGCGTCGGCTCCGACCAGTCCGTCGGATCCGACCGCCAAAAGACATAGGCAGGCTTCTCCTTCGGCTCCAAGGACTTCGGGGCCGAGGCGAACGGTCTGCCTCGATGCCACCAGTCTCGACTCCTATGGTTTCGGAGCCGATGGCTGGGGCATCGAGAGGCGGGTCACCTTCGTCGGCTCCACTGGTCTCGGAGCCGACAAGGGTTGCCCGCTCAGACACTTCCTCCTCGGCGCCGAAGTCCACCTCGGCACCGATGGAATCTAGTGTGGGTATTCCTTCGGCGCCGATAGTCATCGGGTCTCCTCGGAGCCGGTCCCCTAGCCCTTTGGGGCCGTTGGAGAAGCCATCTCGAACCCGATCAGTATCCTCTCGGTCTTCGAGGATGTCGGATTCAGATATAGACAGGGTGCTCCAAAGACTGTTCCAGTCCCCAGTCTTCCAAAAATTTGTTTCAGCTCCGACCCAGTTGGCTTCGGAGCCGATAGCCCAGGCCCATCCCATTGCTATTCCTCCTCTGACCGCTTCGGCTCCGTCGGAGCAGGTGCTGTTGGAGCCGGTGGAGATCTTAGGGTCGGCTCCGACCCTTACTCCAACCCGGGCCTTCGGGTCCGAGTTTGGTACACGGACTTCTTCGGCTGGACCCGGGGGTGATGTTTCGGGACCTATGCTTTCGGTTCCGAGCCTCCCTCTCGGTGCTTCGGCTGCGGGACTTCCGTCGGCTATCATGGCTCCGGGGACCGGACACTCCCAGGATTCTGGGGGTCCGGCTTTCAGAGCTATGAGGAGTGCCTTGGCCAAGTCTTCTTCGGCCATCTCTCCGGCTTTACCGGCACCTTCCCTGGGCGTGGAGACTGGGTCTTTGGCAGTTCCCCTGTCCGTAGGCAGCGGAGCCCCTGGGCCTGAGGTTACCCCATTGGGGGTTCCCCTCTTCCTGAGGGTTCTTCGGAGTTGTCTTCGGAGGAACCCCCAAGGAAGAGATCATGCAAGAGGAAGCACGTGGACTCCCCCGAGTCTATTACATCAGACACTGATCTTGATGATGCAGAGGGGTCCCCGAAGTCATCCTCGGATGATGTCTCATTTGCAGACATCTTAGAGATCCTCAAACAACGAGGCGGCTGGATATCCAAACCCCCCTCTGCTGATGAGTCAGTGCTCCTCAAGGCCTTTGGGGCTCAGCCCTCCGCCTCCTGGGTGTCTCCGCCCTTCGATGAGCTTCTGGATTTAGTTTGTCGAAGGGCGTGGGAACATCCAGATACCGTGGAACCAGTCCCTTCTCGTCCTAATAAATTTTTGTCTGCCCCACCCGAGAAGGAGTTCCTCACTAAAGGCGTGGCTGTAGATGCCATGGTGGTGGCATCTGCTACACAACAGGACGTGGCAGAGGCTTCAACGTCCGTCCATCCTCCTAATAAGGAGTCTAGGAGCATGGACAGGTGCGGAAGCGCACCCTGACTTCAGCGGCCTTTACTTTAAGGTCTCTGAATTATTTGGCACATTTTACCAGGCTTCAGAGGGATCTGGTCAAGGAGCTGTCAGATTCCCTCTCGGGTAACCTACCTGAGCAGCTAGCCCAGTCGGTTAGCTCTCAGTTGGCTATCCTTCGTCAATTTCTAACTCATCCATGAGGCTCATTTCCTATGCGGCCGAAGGCGGGTAGAGCGGCAGGCACAGGCGTGGCTCTACGGAGACAAGCCTGGCTCCGCTTGTGTCAGTTTGCGGAGGCCTTCAAGTCTTCCTTTGCCGACGCTCCCTTTGATGGGTCCTCTTTGTTTGGACCTAAGGTTAAAGACACCCTTACCGCTGAGAGCAAGAGGGAAAAACTTTATCTGCCGTAGGTGCCCGTTATTCCACTCCCTTTCGGCCTTATCCCAAGGCTAAAGGAGGGGGGAAGATGTGGTTCCGTAAATCACGTAAGTTTTTCCCCCAACAGCAGGAAGATTCCCCTTCCAGAGGCAGAGGACGGGGAAATTTTTCTGGGAGACGCCGTCCCAGAGGCGGCAGAGGGCCCCGCAATTCTGGAGACCGCGAGTCCTTTCGTGGCTCTTCAGCCTCCCACACATCATGAGGGATTGCCCGGCTGTGCCAGTCGGGTGTCATTTTGCCAAGCACCTAAAAGCCTGGGAGTCTATCACTCAGGACAGATGGGTGCTTCGGATCATTGCCGGAGGTTACACCATCCCATTCACATACTCACCCCCACCGTCCAAAAATCCCGGACCCACCACCCAGTCAAAGGGAAATTGCAGCCGCAGAAGCTTTAAAGCTGCTAGAAAAGGAGTCATCCAACCGGTCCCCACAGACCAGATCGGATCGCGAAATTACTCCAGGTTCTTTTTAGTGCCAAAAAAGACAGGGGACCTGAGACCAATATTGGATCTCAGCAGACTGAACCAATCCGTCACGAAATCCAAATTCCGAATGGTCACGTTACAATCCATTCTCCCATTGTTGGAGAAGGATGTTTGGATGTGCTCCATAGACCTCAAGGACGCCTATTATCACATACCGATACATCAGGCGTCCAGGAGGTATCTGCGCTTCAGCCTGGGAGTCAGTCATTACCAATTTTGTGCACTGCCCTTTGGTCTCACCACAGCCCCAGGGTGTTCACCAAGTGTTTGGCAGTAGTGACGGCTCACCTGAGAAGTCTTGGATTCCAAGTGTTTCCCTATCTGGACGACTGGCTCCTGACTGCCACCACCAGGCATCTACTAATGGACAACCTCAAAGCCACCATCTCCCTGGGTGCTACCCTGGGGATTACATTCAATTGGTCAAAGTCTGTCTTGCTGCCCTCTCAGCGCATAAGGTTCATAGGAGCAGAGATAGACTCAAAATTGATGCGCGTTTGTCTTCCTACCGAAAGGATCCAAACTTTACAGGGCCAAGTTCAAGCTCTGATTTCAAGATCCAAAGCCCCAGCCAGGATGGTTCTACAAGTTTTAGGTTCAATGTCTGCCACAGTTCTTTTAGTTCCTCTGGCAAGATTGCACATGAGGATTCTTCAGTGGCTATTGTCAACTCAATGGTCCTTTCAGGACCTTCCCCTCAATCATCCCATCATGATTACAGAAACATGCAAACGGGACCTTCGCTGGTGGCTTCAGACATCCAATCTAAATCAAGGAAGTCCTTTTGTTATTCTCTCTCCAGTGGTCACCCTGACGACAGATGCCTCCCAGACAGGGTGGGGGGGGCATTGTCTGGGCAGGTTAGTTCAGGGATCCTGGCTTCCAGACGAAACTCTTCTCCACATCAATGTATTGGAGATGAGGGCGGTACTTCTATCCCTACAGGCCTTACACAGCTTTCTCCCTCAGGGCATAATCGCCATCCACACAGACAACATGTCGGTGGTCTGGTACCTAAACAAGCAAGGAGGGACCAGATCTTACCCCCTGTGCAGAGAGGCCATGAGGGTGTGGGAATGGGCGGTAGCTACCAGCCGTTTCTTGGTAGCGACCCACATTCCGGGAAAATCGAATATACTGGCAGACAGATTAAGCAGGACAATTCTCTCTCCTCACGAGTGGTCCTTAAACAAAACAGTAGCAGATCAGGTTTTCCGGAGATGGGGGACACCGTGCTGCGACCTATTTGCAACTCCACTGAACACCAAGTGCAAAAGGTTCTTCTCCTTGACTCCACATCAAGGAGTACCAGCTATGGATGCTCTAGCACAACCTTGGCCAACAGGGCTACTTTATGCCTTTCCTCCGATTCCACTTCTCTCCAAAGTCATTCAAAAAGCTTCTCAATTGGGGTCCGCAATGATACTGATTGCCCCATACTGGCCTCGTCAGGTATGGTTTCCTTATCTGAAGAAACATGCGGTGGACGATCCGTGGACTTTAGACATAATTCCGGACCTGTTAATTCATCAGTCGGGACAACAGCACCAGTCCCTTCACTCCTTGAAGTTGACAGCTTGGTTCCTCCACTTCCGACTTTAGTCAGAAGTCACACATCAGACCCGGAAGTTATTCACATTTTATCTTCGGCCCACAAACCCACCACTAAGAAATTGTACCTCAGTAAGTGGAAGAGGTTTGCTATCTGGGCTCAACTCAGGGGCTTAGACCCTATCACTGCTCCTATCCCAGAGGTTTTGAAATTCTTAACATCCCTGTTTAATCAAGGATCTTCTGTCTCTACTATTAAAGTCCAACTAGCGGCTATCTCTAAATTTCACGAGTCCTTGGATCCTCCATTGATGAGCAGCAGACTATGCAAAACTTTCATTAAAGGTGCGGGTCTGTTAAGACCCCCAGTTTTTCATCCTGCCCCTCCATGGGATCTAGATTTAGTGCTTCGTGCATTGACATCTTCCCCTTTCGAACCGGCTGCTACATGTGAGTTAAAATATCTGTCTTGGAAAACTGCCTTCTTAGTTGCAATTACTTCTGCAAGAAGAGTTTCAGAGCTTCAAGCCCTGTCTATTAAACCACCGTACTTGATTTTCCACAAAGATAGAGTATCACTCAGGCCTAATCCATCCTTTGTCCCTAAGGTCTGTTCTAATCTCTGTCTCCAACAGTCTCTAGAGCTACCAGTTTTCTTCCCAAAATTCTCCAATGAAGCAGAATACACTTTCCATAAATTGGATGTTCACAGGCAATTGCGCTTCTATTTAGACAGGACTCAGCAACTTCGTAAGTCAGACCAGTTGTTTGTGTCCTTCTCAGACAATAAATTGGGTAAAACCATCACAAAAGCTACTATCTCCAAATGGATTAGAGATTGCATAACTCAGGCTTATTCTTCTTCAATAAGCAACTTACAACATCTATCAAAGCTCACTCTACCAGAGCTATGGCTACTTCTATAGCTTTTCATTCCAAGCTCGCTATATCGGAGATTTGTGCTGTGGCTACTTGGTCCAATCCGCACACTTTCATTTCCCACTATAAATTGGATGTGGCATCTAAAGGACGAGCATCATTTGGTTCCACGGTACTCAGGAGTGTTTTCCAGTGAGCCACCCAGGATTCAGGTGCTAGGGACGCTGTCCCATCAGTCAGAATGTAGGCGAGATAGGATCACATAACATCTTTTAGTTATGTACTCACCATAACTTCAGATGTTTGGGATCCATCTCGCCTACATTCCTAATACCCACCCTCCTTACTCCTGCCTTGGAGATCAGAAGAGATTGAACGGTTTTGAGTTCTACTGTTTTATCTTGTTTCATCTGACGATGTTATATAAGCAGTGCGTGCATGTGTGCATGTATGCGGACAAACTAGATCTGGGGGACTGGTAGTGGTGCATCCTGGGATATAGTAAGCTCAGCCAATAAGAGACTTCGCTCTTTGGCATAAGCGTGCCGAGTCGGAGCCGAGGGATCGGCTCCGAACCCATCAGTCAGAATGTAGGCGAGATGGATCCCAAACATCTGAAGTTATGGTGAGTACATAACTAAAAGTTATGGCAACTTAGACTAGGTGCTGATAGTTTCCCAGGTCTAAATACATTTATTAATATTAAATGTTTTTTTAACATATTGTAGATAGGATGTTGATAATGTCATGTATACTTTTTTATTTAGTTTAGTGTTTTTCACATATATAAATGTATTCCAGTGTATCAGTTGTTTTTACTACTTTATTGTAGTATCTATTGTATTAATTAATTGAAGATGTTGATTGGCAGTTAATGTAATTAATTTAGTAGGAGGGACATGAGAATGTATGTATATAAGCTGTTTTAAAAGTGATTGAATTTGTATTTCTGAAGAAGTCATTTAGACGAAAGCGTTGAGTAAAGGTTTTTTTATGTTAAATTCCTGGTTGGTGTCTTCTTCTGCTGCTCCAGTGTTTGCTTTTTATTTGTTTTTTATCACTGGTTGTCATTTTTATTAGTTATCAAAACTATGTTGTCAAGATTTTAAGAGGTCAAAGTCTTCCTATAGTCTTACCTCATTAGGCCAATTGCTGCCTATGGCACGCTTATTGGTATGTATCTTACCAAACATGTATTCTAATATGAAAGATCTTAACATTTCCTAATCAAGAAATTCAAAGAGCTAGCCCCCCCTCCCCAGTTTTCCATATGGATTAAAAATTATTTCACTACTTTTCTTCTCATAAAACACCCTAAAATGAGGTCTCAATCTTGCCTTTTAAGCTGTGAAAGTTTCTATTTTACAAGACCTTCTCCGATTCAGAAACACTGATGCTGTTAGGAACACTCACTCCAAAACTCTGTACTTGCATCTTAGAATAAGTAGGGGTTCTTGAAGGGGTAGTTTCATTATCCAAAGAATTCCTTACCTGTGCGATACACTTTCCTTCTGTGTTAAATAGTGAAACATGTTAACTTCCTTAAGTTAAGACTTGATGATTTGATGGGGTCACATAAATTTACCCCAGGTGTTATTGGTATTGTGGGCCTTATCCAGAAGGGAGATAACAGGCTATATATGGCTGTTCAAACCACCTTCTTGATACTAACTAACCAATGAATATTTTAATGTATCTTATTTTAATGCCTGTATGCAATTTCTATTTAGGAAACGTAACGTCATAGTATTTTAGTGTCCATTGCCGTACAACATTAACAAACTGTAACAATTGTAACAATTTCAGTGAAGTGTTCTTTTTTAACAAAATCAGTGAAGTGTTCTGTCTTTACTTATACCAGGCAATTAAAGAGGCTGTTTTAGCCAGGCAATTTTATTCTATTAAGTTACCCCAAAGATAGAGTATAATTGAGTTTCTGTGAAAGTTTTACTCATATGAAACTGTCTCATTTTCTGAATTTAACTTATTTTTATTTTGAGCATTTTATCTAGCAACTTCATAGATTGTGTTGTCACAAGCTGTTTTATTTCCTAATTTTGATGGTGCTATTGAAATGTTTAAACGTGGCTGAAGATGTTATAATTAACACATTAGTTATTTGTGATGAGTAGGTGCTCCTTTTCTTTTGGAAAATGCAAAATGTGCAGAAAGCATTTACTGTTACTAGGTTTTCTGTGGGAGAGAAGACTTTGAAAAGCTCTAAAATTTCAAGTGTAGTTTCTGGTGATATTTTTATTTAGAACTGTTTTTGTTTTGGCAAAATAAGATCTAAACACTCTTTACCACATGCCTGTGCTCCCTCAATGGAATTTAATTAAGGAGCTAAAAAAATAAATTATTAAAATGAAGTCTGACATGTTTAACATTCTAGTATTCTTAAGTAAAAATAGAGGCTGTTTTGAAATACTTCTATTCCCCAGATGGTGTTTTGAGGGTAGTGTTTTGAGTGTTTCTTGAGCTTTGTTAAATATTATATGTGAAGTTGTTCATTCTCGCCATTCATTCTTCACTGATGGGTTCGAAGCCGAGCCGACTAGCAAGCTCAAAGTTCTCCAGTAGCTCGAGACCCCACCCCTTATCCCATAGTGCACTGCTGGAATTACCTCAGATCTAGTTTGCTGCAGCACGGATCTCTTGGTTTCCAGCTTGGCTCGAGACGTTATTTGGAGTTTTTCAACTTTCAGCAAGTTATATTTTCACTTTTTTATATACTTTGTTCTATTCATAGTAGCAGATATACTAGTTAGTAAATAGTACTTTTTTCTGTGTTTTTACCCCTTTCCTCAGTATTCTATCTTACCTTCGGCCTTTTGGCCTTAGGATTAGTAATTAGTCAGTGATCCCCATTGGGACTATCATTTTGGATCTCTAATTACTGTTTGTAGTTATTAGTTATTAGTGCCCATTTTTGGGCTGTGTGTATGTTTGTGTGAGTTACTTAGTTTAAAACAGCTCTTAGTTAATCAGTGTGCTTGAGTTGTGTAATGTCTGAAGATAAGGACAAGCATCCAATGTCTGGGTTTAAAAAGTGCCCAGACTGCGGACAGAAGATGTCAAGTCACAGATGCCCATGTGCAGTTTGTTTACTACTTGGGTGAGGTACATCTGCAAGAGTCTTGCAGCATATGTCATTCCTTTTCCACAAGAGTGTTAGCTGAAAGGAAGAGGAAATTGATTGATAGGGGTATCATTAAGCACCCCTTTTCTGAGACATTGTCTGACCAGGATGAAGCCAGTAAATCATCCAAATCTTCTAAGTCTTCCACTGATTCTAGATCCAAGAAAGGAAAGAGGTCAGAAATTGTGATGACTTCAACTCCACTGCCCTCGGAGCCGACAGTCTGCTCTTTTCAGAACTGGGACATGGCCTTGGAACCGGTTACCAAAAAACCTCCTTCCATGTTGCTCCAATCGGCTCCATCTGTCCACTCTTCCAGGTCCTCTGTCAGCTTATCTGATCTGGATATGGACCGGCTAGTTCAGAAACTCTTGAAGGCACCAGACCTAGTTAAATTGCTGTCGGCTCAGACACAACCATTGGAGCCGAAGACCACTACCCTTGAATTGTCTGCTCCTGCTCTGAGCCATATCGGACCTTCGGAGTTGGAGAAGGCTGACCTGATGATCGTGGACTCCTTGGAGCCGACACCTGCTCCAGTGTCATCGGCTCCATGTGCTCGGACGTTATCGGCACCAACCGGGGACTCTAGGAGCCGACACTCTCCGGTCAGGTTCGGGGAGGATAGCCGCACTGACTTGTCAGTGCCAACTCTTCCTCTCAGGGCCTCGGCTTGGGTGAGCTCGGCTTCTACCTCGGGCTCAGAGCCCATGGCTTTGGTGCGGAAGGAGATCGTGGCTGCATCAGAGCCATGGTACTTTCAGTGCCATGAGGCGAGTGTTGTCTCCCAAGACTTTCTCATCTCAAGGTATGGCCTCTTCTTCCCCTAAATTGCCTGTGTCTGTTTCTGTTTCCTTCAGTCCTCCCAAGCATAGAGACCCAGAGCCTCAGGTAGCCCCACAGGGCGCTCCCTGCTCTTCTGAGACCTCTCCAGAAGTTCCCCCTGAAGAGGTTCCCAGGAAGAGATTATGCAAGAGGAGGCATTTGGACTCCCCCCAGGAGTCTATCACATCGGACACCGACCTGGATGAATCAGAAGGGTCCCCCAGATCCCTCCCTGAGGACATCTCCTTTGTGGAGATTCTTGAAATCCTTAGGCAGAGGGGTGATTGGCAGTCCAAGAGCCCTACTGAGGACAAGTCGGTTCTCCTGAAGGTGTTTGGGTCTCAACCTTCCACCTCTTGGGTATCTCCACCCTACAATGAGCTTATGGATCTGGTCTCTCGTAGGGCGTGGGAGTCTCCAGAATTTATGGAACCTGTTCCTCGGAGGCCTAATAAGTTTATTTCAGCCCATGTGGATAAGTCCTTTTTGACCAAGGGAGTCCCTGTTGATGCCATGGTGATGGTGGCAGCCACCAAAAAGAAAATGTCTAAAACTTCCTCATCTATCCATCCTCCTAATAGAGAATCTGGGATCATGGTTAGATATGGGAAACGCATGTTCAGTTCAGCGACTTTCTCACTCTGATCACTGAACTACTTGACACATTTTACCAGATTGCAGAGAGATCTCCTTAAGGAGTTGGGAGATACTCTTCAGGGTGCTGTAGCTTTGAGTGTATCCGATAAGATTGCCACTCAGCTCTCTACCCTCTATTCGATAGTCAACTCGTCCATGCATCTCGTATCATACGCAGCTGATGGTTCGAGTAGAGCAGCAGGTACAGGAATTGCTCTCCGTAGGCATGCCTGGATGCGACTCTGTTCCTTTGCGGAACCCTTCAAGTCTTCCTATAATAATACCCCATTTGACGGCTCATCCTTGTTTGGGCCAAAGGTGAAGGAAACTTTAACCAGGTGTGAGCAAGAAGGAAAGACTCTGTTTGCCGTCGGAGTCCGTTTTTCCACCCCCACTCGACCCTTTCCTAAAGGTCAGAGGGGAGGAAAGATATGGTTCTGGAAAGCCCAAGGAGCCTTTCAAGACACACGTGGAGAGCCCCCCCCCTCCAGAGAAAGAGGAGGGGCTTTCAATGGAAGATGCCACCCTCGTGGCAGAGGGGGTCCACAACACCAGGGTGACAGAGATCACTTCTCTGGTCAATCCTACCAGTGCTCCTGAAGGGAGGCCCACCTGTCCTACTCTGGAGGCAGTTGGGGGTCGCTTATCTTTGTACCCTAAAGCCTGGCTAAATATAACAAATGACAGTTGGGTACGAAGTATCATTTCCAGAGGGTATTTCATACCATTCTCCACCCAGCCTCTTCCCATCAAAAAAATCCTGGACATTCCACCCAGTCACATGGGACAAGCACCAATAGAGGTACGCCGATTGCTAGAAAAAAAGAGTCATCCTGCCAGTCCCAGCAGACCAGACAGGATTCGGAACTTACTCAAGGTTCTTTTTGGTTCCAAAGAAAACGGGACTGGAGACCCATTTTGGATCTCAGCAGACTCAATCAATTTGTGAGAAAAGAGAAGTTCCAAATGGTCATGCTACAGTCCATACTCCCCTTGTTGGGGAAGGACAATTGGATGTGCTCGATCGATCTCAAGGATGCGTACTACTATATAAAGATGGCCAAACCAACCAGAGATCACCTGTATTTCTGGGTGGGAGCCAATCATTATCAATTCCGAGCTCTGCCCTTTGGTCTCACTACAGCCCCCAGAGTGTTCACCAAGTGTATGGCAGTAGTTATGGCTCACCTGAGATGTCTAGGATTCCAGGTGTTTCCGAATCTAGACGATTGGCTCCTTACCTCTACCACCAGGCATCAACTTCTTCAAGCGAGAGAGGCTACTCTGACACTCTGTGATCAGCTAGGCATTACAGTCAACTTCAAAAAGTCTATCTTGTTGCCATCGCAGCATGTCGTTTTTACAGGGACAGAACTAGACACGTCAACCACCACTCTCTGCTTTCCGCCAGAAAATATCTCTATTCTTCGCCAACGCATCATGTCCCTAATATCAAAGCCAGCAGCAGAGATATTGAAAGTTCTAGGACTGATGGTGGCAGCTATTCTAGCAATCCCCCTTAGCAAGGATGCATACGAGAATCCTTCAATGGCTTCTATTCACGCAATGGTCTTACCAAGAACTTTCAGTGAGTCACATGATCCTGATAACAAACTCCTGCAAGAAGGATCTTCAGTGGTGGCTGACATCTCTTCATGTCATAATAGGACATCCTTTCATGCTTCCCCCTCCTGTTGCCACTGTGACCATGGACGCTTCCCTGATAGGGTGGGGGGGCTATTTCATGGAAAGACTGCCCAAGGCACATGGACATATCAAGAATCACATCTGCATATCAGTGTTCTGGAGATGAGAGCAGTACATCTAACATTGCAATACTTTCAGGACTCTCTTCCTCTAGGGACAATTGCAATACAGACAGACAACATGTCAGTGGTCTGGTATCTGAACAAACAAGGCAGGACCAAGTCTTATCCCCTTTGCCGAGAAGCCCTCAGAGTATGGCAGTGGGCACTGTCATCCCAGTGCTTTCTGTTGGCAACACACATCCTGAGCAAATCCAACGTAATAGCGAACAGACTGAGCAGAGCAATCTTGTTGCCCCACGAATGATCCCTCAAACAAGAGATTGCGGACAGGATCTTCTGCAAATGGGGCCAGCCTTCCTGCGACCTCTTCGCCAGTCACATCAACAACAAATGCAGAAGCTATTTTGCCCTAATTCCCATGCCAGGTCACTCCCTGAGGGACGCTCTTGTCCATGATTGGCCCCCGGGTGTCCTCTATGCATTTCCACCAATTCCCCTGATATCCAAATTCTTACAGAAAGCAAAGTCACTGGGACTGACAATCATCCTCATAGCCCCTTCATTGGCCTCAGCAGATTTGGTTCCCATTTCTTTATCATCATATTCTGGAAGATCCATGGATCCTGGACCCAGTTCCGGACTTGTTGACACATCTGTCAAGGGATCTTCACCCATCATTGCGGACACTGAAGCTAACCGCTTGGCTGCTCCAATTCCCTGCATAGCCAGGCTCTATAATCTTTCCCATGGCACTAGTCAGATTTTGTTGGCTTCCCACAAACCATCCACCAGAAAATTGTATCATAGTAAGTGGAAGAGATTTTCCATTTGGGCTTCTTCCCACAACACTGACCCTTATCAAGTGCCATTGTCTTCCATCTTACAATTCTTGACAGAAATCTTCAACAAAGGAGCAGCAGCATCTACGGTATGAGCACAATTAACTGCTATATCTAATTTCCATCTGGGAATTGATGGTTTAAATATTATGGCTCACCAATTGTCTAAGGATTTTCTAAAAAGTTCCTTTCACATAAGGCCTTGAGTGAAGACACCTTATCCCCCCTGGAATTTGAATTTTATGTTATCGTGTATCATTCTTCCTCCTTTTGAGCCTGCATCATCTTGTGAACTAAAATTCTTGTCATGGAAAACTATCTTCTTAGTAGCCATCACTTCAGCCCGTAGAGTGTCGGAGCTCCAAAGCCCTTTCCGTCAAGCCCCCTTACATGGTCTTCCATACTGACAGAGTATCTCTCAGAACTAATCCATCCTTTCTGCCCAAAGTATGTTCTAAGGTTAACATTAATCAAGCCATTGAGTTGCCCGTTTTCTTCCCTAATCATACCAACAAATTGGAATATATGTTGCATAAACTCGATGTTCATAGACAACTTAGATTTTATTTGGACAGAACCAAAAACATTAGGAAATCAGATCAGCTCTTTGTGTCCTTTTCTGATACGAGGAAAGGTAATCCAGTTGCTAAAACAACCCTGTCTAAGTGGCTGTCGGATTGCATCACCTATACATATGCTTGTCATAAAATGCCATTATCTAATAAGGTAAAGGCTCATTCAACCAGAGCAGTTTCTACCTCGTCAGCCTTTCAAGCCAAATTGCCTTTGGATAACATCTGTGCAGCAGCCACCTGGTCTAAACCTCACACTTTTATAACTCATTACAAAGTGGATAAGACCTCCAGGGACAGGGCTTCATTTGGTTCTACGGTTCTGAAGAGTGTACTGCCATGAGCCACCCAAGATCAGGGTGCTAGGGACGCTACCCATCAGTGATGAATGAACAGCGAGATTGAACAACTTCACATAAAGAAGTTATGTACTCACCATAATGTTCCATGCGAGCTGTTCCATCTCGCCTTCATTCTCACATCCCTCCCTCCTTTCCCCTCCTGGCTGACAGTTGACCTGGAGGCTGTCTTCATCCTGGTTTTTCAATGTGTATTCATTCCTAGGTAGAATAATTATTGTACTATTATATGGTATGCAGCAAAGAAGATCTGAGGTAATTCCAGCAGTGCATTATGGGATAAGGGGTGGGGTCTCGAGCTACTGGAGAACTTTGAGCTTGCTAGTCAGCCGTGTCAGAGCCGAAGATCAGCTCCGAACCCATCAGTGATGGATGAAGGCGAGATGGAACAACTCACATGGAACATTATGGTGAGTACATAAACTCTCTCAAAATAAAAAATGTGAAGCCATTAGGGAGATTGTACTAGCTAACCTGGATACCATTACCAGTGTTTTTTAAAGGTACTATGAATTGCTTTACTAATTCTGAACACTGAACACTGATTCCACATTCTACCAGACTGATTTTAAGACAACAAAGAATGGCTAAGGGTTGCTAGAGCTTTCTAAATGTGCTGAAAAAGATGAATAGGCTTATGACACTGTTGCTAAAAAGGATTAGACAGCTTATCAGTATGCACAGTGGATCACTGAATTATTTATCATGGTTAGGTAACAGGCTAATGTAAGTAGTTATCTCTCTTGATACAAGACACTGATTTAGAAGAAACAAATTTTAAATTGTTAAAGATGCTGAACTTTTTATTAGGTTTAATCTATAAGTTTACAAAACTTCTTTATCAGAGTGCCTGTTACTTCATGAAGTCTTTTGTAACTTATCAGATGGAGAGTAGGCAGGCTTAACTTAAGGGACAACCTTGTCTTGACAATTTAACAGCAAATAGCAAGGCATCTCTCATTTTCATGGGATCCTGTTTCAGATCACAAAGAGCTTATTTAATTTATTTATTTATTTATTTATTTATTTGCTTTGTGTTTGCCCTTATTGTCTGAGGTTCATCTGAGCTGTCACCAATTGATCACGACACATCAAAGCAGCCATTTGGAAATTTCTTGTTTACACTTCAGCTTCCATTGCATGTAAGGGAGTGAAGCCAAGGGTTGTGCATGTAGTGGGCTGATACAAGAGCTGTCCTTTTTTGTATGAGTAATGTAAGCCTCAGCATGCCTCCCTTTTATAATCTGATACAGCAGGTTGTTCCTGGTCTCCACTGTGAATCAGAGCCAGTAGCATGGCCCCTGACATACCCAGTCTTCCCAGCCTCATCATTCCTCTCCAATCCTTGTTAGCTCTTCCATTGCCCAGGCTGCTAATTGAGCCTGGGTTGATTCAGTTGTAATCAGAACTTTATCCCTTAAAGCAAAAGCAAAACCAAAACAAAGAGAATTTGTATTCTTCTCTGCATGTTGGCACATATTCATTTTTTTTTTGTTAGTTTGACTGACTCAGTCCAAATGAGCAGGACTCATTTTCAGTGGAAGTCCAGGGAAAAAAAACTCAAGAAAAAATATAAGCTATAATTAATTGCACTAAAGAGAGGCAGGTGGTACATAATTAACCACACTGAAGTAGTTTTAATTATAATACAACCAGTGTTTTCATTTTCATAAGTACATTTTGTAATGTGCAGATCTATATACAAGAAGAAATACAAAATGCTAGTGTGTGTGTGTGTGTGTGTGTGTGTGTGTGTGTGTGTGTATGTTGTTGTTGTGTCTTTCAGCTTTTCCCAGTTAGGGGTCGCCACAGCAGAATTCCAGTCCACTAATGATTGGCAGTAGATTTTTACATACCGTGTTGCCGGCCCTGATGCACAACCTTCAACGAAGGTATGCCCATTCACGCATGTCTCCACACAGAAGACGCTCTAGCTGAGAATCGAACAGGACAATGTCTTACTGTGAGGCGACAACGCTACCGCAGCACTACCACTGCAGTATATGTGTTTATATATATATGTGTATATATATATATATATATATATATGTATATATATATATATATATATATATATATATATATATATATATATATAAAACTGATAAACAAGAGAATGCAGTGAAACTTGTAATATTCAGAGACAGAGCTCACAGGGTTGCATAATTACATATCCAGCCTAAACCGGGGATTTTCCTCGGGGTAGTTTTGGCCCATGTCAATTCTAAGAGGTAGGTGCAAGCTCTTGCAAGATTTAGATGCAGTTACTGTGAAATAAGACTTACTGTCTACTCATTTGTAAGGGGTTACTAAAGAATTATAAGATAGTGAGAAAAGTTGTACCTTTGTAATAAGGAGTGAAGACATGTCCATCTTTCAAAGTGGTGTAATACTCTGAGCTGTTTTAGGGTAGAGAAGGTTAGTATGTCTACAAATTCCCTGCAGTAAAAAGACCAGAGATAAAAGCAGGGGTGGCTTCTGTGTGGATTTCTAGAGGTACAAAGGTAGACTTGAGTTTGACAGCCATTAATGAGCATAGATTTGTGAGTAGAGATGAACAATAGAAAAGACAAAGAAGAAAAGAAAAAACAATGGCAGGTGTAGCTTGTAGAGTCAGGAAGTGATATATGTAGTGGGTGGAAACAAGCTTGCAGATACATTGACAGTCCATCTTTGTGCTACAGTTGCCAGGGATAAGCATAAAGTCAAATAAAACATCTAGTAATTTTGAGACTATTTCTAGTGATGTTTCTTTATTTTCATTTACATATATTTCTGATTTGTTTGGTAGGGGGAGATTAGTCCTCGATAAAAAAGCATGGGTTTACTGTATAGTTTTAGTCCAGATTCATCTATCCAACTTTGTAAGGTGGTAGAACTGTCTTGAGCTGTATCTGTGGGAGGGCTTGTGAGGTGTAATACAATGTGATATTAGTAGCACATTGGATGACAAGTAGTGAGATGGTCAATCTTAGACATTCTATTTACAAATAATGTAGACTAGAGGGCTTTGAAAACTGAGGCCTGGGGACTGTAGGGTATATAGCTTGGAATGGAGAGATGTGACTTCGCCATCATGCTACTTGAGTATCATGGGCAAGATACCATGAAAACCAGTTGATGATGGAGTAGCCTTGTGTAGTTTGGATAGGTGAGAGATAAGAATGTTGTGACTCATCCTGCCAAAAGTTCAGTGTGGCAGTTTTTACTGAGCTGTTGTCTAACATGATTTGTGAATGATATATGTGAGGTAGTCTTGGACCATAGTGTAACCTGAAACTAACTATGTTGTGCGACAAGATGGTAATTACAGTTATGAATGCGGTTTGTTTGACACCATTGAGTAGGAAACATTGCAATATCTCTATAACTTCCTAATTAAGCAGAAGTTCATACTTTATGAAGTGGAGCTATAACCAAACTATAACCAAAGAATTCCAAGAAGCAAGGGGTGTTCACCATTATACAGACTGGATAAGCAGTTACATCAGCAGAGTGTTTGATGTAATGGGTGAGATGCTGTCTGATGATAAGGAAGAAGCATTAAGTTTTGCCATTAGTTATAGATGGTTGAGACTGGTACCAGACAGAAGTTCAGTTGTTTTCATAGGTGGACACAGATTGTAGTAGGGAATTATTGCTGGAGACAGCCACAGGGGTTGTGAGGGTGGGAGAGATTAGAAAGGTTTTGGCAGAATTTGGTAGCTGTATTTAATGGCAGATGGGTAGGTTTTTGGAATATGGCATTTTCCAGGGAAAAGAAATGAGTCTGTCTGAATTGTTTGGGTTTTTTTAACAGTACTGCTGTCAGGGTGTGTAACAGTCTCTTTGATAATAAATGATTTAACACTAAGATTGTTGTCTGTAAGCTGATTGCTTTTTGGAGGTTCTTTTTCTAGACTTTTCATGCAGAGTAGTGTTACTTCATCATATTTTGATGTAGAAGTAATAAAGGGGAAATTTAAAATTTCATCCTAATTGGAGCCATGGAACTGTGAATATTAAGGAAGGAGGAATTGAAAAATTGTATAGCTGACTCTAGCTAGAGTGTCTAAAGGGGATATCATTTAACCAGTTTAAATGTTTCAGCAAATTGAAGTTGCACATATTCTGCCACTGTTTATAATAACGAGAGTAGAGGAATGAGATATTTTGCTACATGTGAAAAGTGGTGCATGATCACTATTGAATCAGAAAGTATTCCAGTGGCTGGAAATTATTTAGGGGGGAATACATGGATAAATCCAGTCCTGGATGCTTTTATGTTCATCATTCCCACATTCTCAGTGGCATTTTTGGTTATCTTCCAAGGTAACCTAGTACTGGTCAGCTTTCAAAGGCTCAGACTCCCCTCCTACTCTCTTCCTTGATAGCTGATTTAAAGAAAATATCCTGAGATGGAAACAAACAAACCTTCAGGAAGTGAGAAATCATTCTTTTTCTGTCATCCAAAGAAGAATGTCCTCTGATTTTTAACGGGATCCAGTGTTGATTTTGTAATTTACTGTTAAAATAAGCCCCATTTGGGGAACCCTTTCCTTTCATTATTTTTAGATTTATTGTTTGTTTTCTGTATCTTATTTCTGTCTATATTTACAGTAATTTCTGTGAGAATATCTGCTTGTAGCAGCATTTAATTTGGCTTCTGTTTTTGACACATGCTTGTTTGTGCTACTTCTGAGGAAACTTTCAGAATTGTTCTCAAAAATGCAGTCTGTGCATGCTGTTTGATACTAGGAGCTGTCTTGTGCAGTCAGAACTGTAGAATAATTGCACTTGGCCTTAATGTTGTTTCAATGATATATTTTCATCTTTTGACAGGAAAATGTTGCAGAACTTGTATTTTTTTCAGAATTTATACATTATTTACATTATGTATGACTATGTGTTTTTACTGTAGAGATTTTACTGTGTCTGACAAGACAATATTGTTAAAGTGTGTGGTGCTAATTGTCAATACTTGTTTGGTACATTGGTTGCTTTGGTGTTTGGACATTGTATATTAGAAATTCTTTACTGTCAGTTATAAAGAATTCTGAACACATTTCAAACAGTTTTTATAACAGTAGAGTCTGGCAGAGTTTAGTTGTATGAAAACACTTATTACTAGTTTCTTTAAGTGCTTATTGTGATACATTATCCAATACTGTCTGTTTATTATTCTGACTTCTCTCTCCTTTGACTTGATGGATCCTAACTCTCATAGGTTCATAGGACAATACTAGGCTATTGGCCTGGAGGCCCTTATAAGCCTAGCCAAGAATTTCACCAATTTTCCCACAAAGTCAGCACTTGTTTTCCCTGTCCGGCAGGGACACAGGTGGGATCCCAGGAGTATATTTTCTGCTTCCCATCCAGACGTCCAGGTTCCTGTTAAAGAGGGCTAGCGAGGTACTCTGCTTAACATGGAGGGGAAGTCTATTCCATAGTTGGGGGATTCATTGGTACACAAATCTATCCCACCAACAAGTTCTATAAATGTCACAGACCAGGTTGAGACCTTGCGTGCGGACTGCACAAGTGGAGTTTGTTGTATGGAGATGCAACAACTCCATCAAGACTGAGTCTGAGATGGCCTTGTATGCCAGACACAGGCCACCTCTGAGCAGTCTGTATGAGACTGAGTAGAGGAACAAGGCTTTTAGCCTATCTGTATAGGACAGGTGTTTGAGACCCTGGATTTTCCTGGTCAGGAATCTCTGCGGTCCCTCCAACTGTTGCATGTGCTTGGAAAGGTACACGCCAATGGGGGCATTGTACTCGATAATGAGTCTAATAAGGGTGGAGTGCAGGGATGTTATGACCTCCTTGTTCCTGGATGAAATACCTTTACTTATGAGGTGGGACAGGTAGAAAGCCTTCCATACAACGGAGGCAACATGGTGATCAAAAGTCAGGTTCCTATCAACCTGGGTGCCCAAGTCCCTCATGACTGATTGCATGCTTAGTATGTCGCTATTAATGTGATAATTAATGGGGACACCGTTTTCCCCAAAGGGGATAATAATGCATTTTTTTTGGCATTCAGTTTGAGGCCATGCTTCTGGCACTAGTCATTAGTTTGGTTAAGGCCCTCTTGGAAGATGTTCACATCACTAGGGGAATTTATGACAGTGCCCAGCTTGTATTCATCTGCAAACCTGGTCAGTCAAAGACCACTGGTTTTGGTTTGCACTTCAGAAAGGTATATCATAAACAGTAGAGGCCCCAAGACAGATCCTTGGGGTATACCGCTTGTTACAGGTCTACTACTAGAGGTGGCTTCCTCTATTTTGACTGAGTGGGTTCTATCAATGAAACAGTTAGCTACCCATCTGGTAACATATGGGTTGATGCCTAGCTGGGAGAATTTATCTATTAAGCCCGCGTGGGGAATACTGTCGAAGGCTTTGGCTAGGTCAATGTAGGTGGTGTGCACTGTCTTGCCCTCATCCATGGCTTTGGTGACTGTTTCGAAGAAGGCAACCATGTTTAACAGGCATGATCTCCCTTTGACAAAACCAAACTGTGTGGCATCAAGCATTTGGAGGTTGCCAATGTCTTTGTTTATAAGGTCCATGATAATGCATTCCATGACCTTGCAGATCAGGCTAGTTAGATTGATTGGCCTATAATTGCCTAGGTTGGTGGACGCTCCACCTTTGTGCAGAGGGATGACAGTGGCTGTCCTCCATTCTGCTGGGATAAAGCTGGTGCACAGGCTTTGGTTGAATAGGGTGCCTAGTTGTGCTAAGAGCTGTTGCCTGAGATCATGTAGGACACAGCCAGGAATGTTGGTGAGTCCCATGGAGGCTGTATTTTTTGCTTTTGAGAGGGCATTAATAACCTGCTCCCTGGTGATGAGGGGAGGGGGGGCAGGTGCTGGGGATGTCTTGGTTTACTGATGGGGGGACAGGGGGTGACGTTTTCACTGAACTTGTCTGCCAGCACGTTGGTTGTATCTGTGGTGCTTGTGTATGTAGTATTATTGACCACCAATTCAGAGCAGATTTGGGAGTTACCTTTGAGATTGCGGATGTATGTGAAGAAACCCTTCTGATTGTCTTTACTGGATGTGGCCAATTTGGACTCGAAGTTAGCCTTAGAGGATTTCACCAGTGACCTTATTTGCTTGTTCAGACAAAAGAGAGATGCTTCCAACTTGGCACTTGCTCCTTCTTGGTCCTGGACAGCAGTTTTTTCCATTTATTATAGAGTCTATTTATTGATGCTGTCCACCAGACAGGGTTACTCTTCCTTGAGGAAGATGATTTGGTCCTGTCAGGTATTGCTGAGTCCATGCAGCTATATAGGTGCTCATATAGTTTTGTGGTGTAGGCATGGACATTAGTGCTTGATTCAACTGAAGGGATGGTGGCTGTGAAGCTGCTTATACCTGCTCTCAGGAGGTTGTAGTCAGCTTTGGAAAAGTTTTTTTTGTTCGACCCTGGCAAGGAGGGGGTCAGGGGAGATGGTGACTTTGAAAGTGATTGTTTTTATGGTCGGATCTTACCAAGGAGGATGATACTGTAGGGGTGCTACAGTGACTACTCATGTTGGTTAGTACCAGGTCCAGGATATTTTCACGACTTATGGGGGTGTCAACCAGCTGATCCAGTACATTGACTTTGACAAAGTCAAGGAATCTCGGGGCATTCATGTTTGAGCTAGAATAGGTCGTCCAACACAAAAAAAGAAACACAACCCCCTATCAAATGTGGTTGCATCTAAACATGAAAATAAAAAAGCAAATAAATAAAAATAAAAATATGTTTAGCATGTAACTGTAGTAGTCCCTGTTCAGAGTCCAGCCCAGCGATCAGTCAGTTCATACCAAGTCACTCGCAAAAGAAGGGTCTTTTCAGACCTTGAAGTAAATGCTTTTGTAATCCAATTCGGGTGTACAAAACACATAAAACAAATGTCTATTCAGACCAAATAGAATACTTCACAAGTAGTTAGGAATAATCCACCTTCAGAAATGGTATAAAATGGTATAAAATAAGGAACTTTATTTTGACAAAAAGGTAAGCGCTTTCGCTATACAGCTTTATCAAACCATCACAAGTTCACATCTAACACAAGTGAATATATAACTCCATCATTAGATTGATTCTCATATTAATTGACTATCAAATAATAAATCAATCATCTATTTAAAGAAACATTAAAACACTAATACATAAAATGCTAACCATATATATATAGCTAAAAAACAGTGCTTAACAATTAAAAAATATATACAGGCAGAAAACATTCATGTATAAAAGAAAAAAATATATAAAAAATATAGAGATAATAATATATATTAATTAAAATCATTTGCATTTAATACTTCGTCCTTTAAGGGTGAGTTTTAATGGAATTTTCTCATTAAGTCCAGGGGGAGTATGTGCCTGCAGCCTAATTATCCAGCTAGCTTCTATTTGTTCTGTGCGATTTCTTACATCTTCCCCTCTTTGATTAGGTACATTAATGTGTATAACCATGAACTTAAAGTAATGCTTAGATCCTTTCTGTAATACATGCTTAGAAAGTGCATTAATTTCTGACTTAATTTTAATCTGATATATATGTTCCCTAATTCTATTTTTCAGTTTTCTGTTGGTTTTTCCGACATAAAACGCAGCACATTCCACACAAGTAGCCAAATACACTAAGTGTTCTATATCACATGTTGCACTAATATTAAAGTGTAGATTTTGGATGTATTTGGGTGTACAAATATGCTACTATCAGATATATATGAGCAAAAATTACATTTCTTGCATGGTTCTGTTCCGTGATAATCATTTTTATCTCCTATATTATCTGGAAAACATAGTGATCTATGCAGATTCTTCCTATTTTTATACACAAAATGTGTCTAAGCGCTGAATAGAAACATCTAAGAAAGCAATATTGTTCACTGAACTAGTCATAGTAAATTTCAAATAAGGTGTTAATGAAATAATTTCCATAAAAAACTGTTGTAATTCATTAGTAGTACCAGTCCATAGAAAAAACTGATCGTCCACAAAACGTCTGTAAAAATAAACAAATTTCTGGTACATCTCAAGATGAAAAAGTTTCTCTTCTTCCCATAGAGCCATCACTAAGTTGGCGTAGCTATTGGCACACAAAGTGCCCATAGCTACGCCATCCTTTTGTAAATATAAATGTTGGTCAAATAAAAAGACATTATTCTCCAATATAAGTCTCAACAACAGACAGATAAAATTTATATGATTCATTGACATATTGGAATGTCTATTTAAGTACAACTTAATATTTTCCACTCCAGCTTCATTGGGAATATTTGTGAATAATGAACTAACATCCATAGTTACCATTATAGTTAAGGTAGTATCAGGTAAATTTTCTATCCCTTCATATAGATCCAATAGAAATTGCTTCGAATCTCTCAAAACAAACATATTAGAATCTACTATTGGTCTTAAATTCTTTTCAATTAGTACTGAAAGGGGTTCTGTAACCCACCCTTGACCAGAAACAATAGGTCTCATAGGGGGATTTATGGGGTCTTTATGTACTTTAGGTAGCCCTTGTATAATTGGAATAGTTGGATTTTCGACAAACAGGAAATCATACATATTTAAATCAATAACTTCTGTCTTATGTAATTCATCAAGGACATTATGCACTCTAACCACATATTCCTGAGCACTTAGTACTGATACGGGCTTATAATAACGGGTATCATTTAACATTTCTAGCATACTATTATTGTATGATACCTTGTCTAGTATTACTATGGGGCCACCTTTGTCTGCAGGCCTAATTGATATATTTCTATCATTCTTCAAATCTTGTAGAGCTCTCATCTGTTTCAGTGTTAAATTATTCTTCTTAATATTAGAACAATTATCATTCTTCATATTATACACATCTTTCTCCATGATTTTACTAAAGGCATCTAACAATGGATGTAAGTTAGGAACAAAGGTACTTGGTTTCTTAAGATGTCTCTCTGATGTTCCTAATTTATTTTCAGCATATAACATTTTTAACTGTAAATTTCTTACAAACAACTTAACATCCAAAATTGTTAGAAAAAAGAAGAATAATTTAACATTGAAACAGATGAGAGCTCTACAAGATTTGAAGAATGATAGAAATATATCAATTAGGTCTGCAGATGTTTCTATTCAGTGCTTAGATAATAGAAGATTAAACACAGGGATACATAGGAAACAGTGTCATAAAAATATATTATTACATAGGGATAGTATGCACCCACAACACATTTTTTTGAATATTATTAAAGGACAGGCTATAAGAGCTTCAAGATTAAATCCTTTGCAAAGTAATTATGAAGTTGAACTAGATGAGTTAAATAAGAGATTATTAGCACACAATTATAGGCCTACAGAAATAGAGAAAGTTTTTTTAAATGTATTTGATGTTAGGGACAATAAGGCATGTCCCATATTTTCTGAAAAAGGCAAGAGCTTTTATAAGGAAGTACAAGTTGAAGAAAGGGAGAATACCAGTAAACAGCAGAAAATAACCTTGTTTTATACTCAAGATATAAAATCAATAAAAGAAGTGATTTATAAACACTGGGATATTTTAACTATTAGTCCTGAAATTAAGGAGTTGGTGGGAGAACAACCACATTTTGTGTATAAAAATAGGAAGAATCTGCATAGATCACTATGTTTTCCAGATAATATAGGAGATAAAAATGATTATCATGGAACAGAACCATGCAAGAAATGTAATTTTTGCTCATATATATCTGATAGTAGCATATTTGTACACCCAAATACATCAAAAATCTACACTTTTAATATTAGTGCAACATGTGATATAGAACACTTAGTGTATTTGGCTACTTGTGTGGAATGTGCTGCGTTTTATGTCGGAAAAACCGACAGAAAACTGAAAAATAGAATTAGGGAACATACATATCAGATTAAAATTAAGTCAGAAATTAATGCACTTTCTAAGCATGTATTACAGAAAGGATCTAAGCATTACTTTAAGTTCATGGTTATACACATTAATGTACCTAATCAAAGAGGGGGAGACGTAAGAAATCGCACAGAACAAATAGAAGCTAGCTGGATAATTAGGCTGCAGGCACATACTCCCCCTGGACTTAATCAGAAAATTCCATTAAAACCCACCCTTAAAGGACGAAGTATTAAATGCAAATGATTTTAATTAATATATATTATTATCTCTATATTTTTTATATATTTTTTCTTTTATACATGAATGTTTTCTGCCTGTATATATTTTTTAATTGTTAAGTACTGTTTTTTAGCTATATATATATATATATATATATGGTTAGCATTTTATGTATTAGTGTTTTAATGTTTCTTTAAATAGATGATTGATTTATTATTTGATAGTCAATTAATATGAGAATCAATCTAATGATGGGATTATATATTCACTTGTGTTAGATGTGAACTTGTGATGGTTTGATAAAGCTGTATAGCGAAAGCGCTTACCTTTTTGTCAAAATAAAGTTCCTTATTTTATACCATTTTATACCATTTCTGAAGATGGATTATTCCTAACTACTTGTGAAGTATTCTATTTGGTCTGAATTGACATTTGTTTTATGTGTTTTGTACACCCGAATTGGATTACAAAAGCATTTACTTCAAGGTCTGAAAAGACCCTTCTTTTGCGAGTGACTTGGTATGAATTGACTGATCGCTGGGCTGGACTCTGAACAGGGACTACTACAGTTACATGCTAAACAATTTATTTATCCTGCTCAGTTCCTTAATCTCGCTAGTGGTGTTTATTTTTATTTTTTTTTATTATTTGGCTAAAAATAAAAATATGCTTCAGCCTACAGCTAGTGATTCTGTTGGGGACACCGCTCGGCCTGCAGACCACTTACCTTTTGCCCTATTTCTCTCTAGTGTAGCTTTACCAGCCACTGTGAAACAGGGGTTAGACATATCTGCCAAGGCTGTTTCAGTACCTGGTGCAGGTAGGGGAAAACCAAATCCTTTAGGTGAAAGAGTAGTCCGGGGTATGAGACCCCTTTCCAGACATAATACTCTACCCCAGATATTTTGTCTATCAGTGAAGTTCACAAGAAAAAGAAACATAAGATTTCTCATACAGCTGATAATCAGATTATATCTGTTTATAAATCTAATGTTGTTTCCTTGGCTAACAATGTTCTTCTGACAGCTACTCCTGGTAGTTGTGTTCCCATGCATAGCTCTAGTACTAGTTTGACTAGAGACCTTTCTGTTGTTTCAGAGTATTACAAGGAATAAGACAAGGACAGTGGTGATTTTCTAACTGACACTGAATCCAGTCACTCTGATTTTTTTGAATATGAACCTGAACTTAAGTGCAAACAAGTGATATGATGTTTTCTTTTCCATTCAGCTTCAACCTGTGGGTTATTGGATTCTACATGGATCCAGTACTGGCCTTTTCCAGAAACTTCAGCTCGAGTGCTCTGCCTCCTGTACCCAAAGTACACTTCTCCTTCATTCCATTCAGATCTCGTTTGCCCCTTTGAGGGACTGCAGCACAACTGAAGAGCTCAGTTATATATTTTGTTTTGTTTGGGGTTAGTGGTCAGGTTTAGTGAGCTTTTTGTGTATTTACCTAAGGTTATCAGTATTTCTCTGGTAAAAGAAAAAAAAGGTGAACGTTCATTAATGGTGTGTCTCTTATGCTGCTGTTGTTGTGTACCCTTCTTTCTACTTTGGACATTAAGTAGATTGGTAGTTAGGCAACTGCATTGGGTCTACTTTTCATGCTTGAAACACAAAAAACCCAAATCCAAATAGCGCGACATGTAAAGAGCAAACCGCGAATACGTCGAATGAATGAAACCGCAAAAGTGGAAATATCGAATTTGCATAGTTGGCCCATCGGTGGTATAGCTTTATAAGGTAAGAGTGCGATAGTTACGGACCTTAGTGTTAGGGAGGGGTTAAGGTAAGTGCATAGGTAGGTAGTGTATGTAAGTTTTTGTGTAGGTAATGTATGTAAGGTTTAGTGTAGGGTTTTGTTAAGTGTATGTGTGTGGAATAGTTAGTTATTTGGATATAGCTCCATAGGGGAAGTGTGTGGTAGTTATGGACCTTAGGGTTAGGGAGGGGTTAAGGATAGTGCATAGATAGTTGTGTATGTGGAGTTTAGTGTAGGGTTAGCAGTAGGGTTTTGGTGCTTTAATTTAGGGTTAGAAGTAGGGTTTTGGTTAGTGTATGTATGTATGTGTTTTTTTTATTATGTTTGGGTAGGTAGTGTGTTGTGGGTGGTGGGTTGGCCGACTATGATGGTTTGAGGTTTTAAATTTTGCGCTTTAGTACATTCAACATATTCATGGTTCGCTCTTTATGTGTCGTGCTATTTGGATTCGGGGTTTTCGTGTTTCGAGCGCATAAAGTAGACCCGATTGCATTGTATTGTATTGTAGTGTAGTGTGTTTTTGTGCCATGTAATCTGTCTTTTTTTCTGTCTGCAGTTTTTATGATGGACAAAGAGAACAAGAAGGATAAGGGTTTTAACCGTGACCAGCCTGTGGCCATAAGTTTCCTTCTCAGAATATACATGACTGGTACATCTACTGCCTCTGCTCATCACACCTCAACATTGAGTGCAGCATTTGTGGCTTGGGCACTTAACAAGCACCAGGCAAAACTGATGTTAAAGGGTTTGTTGCCCTTAGCAGCTACTGCTGCTTTTTCCCCTTCCTCATCACATGTGAAGAAGCTGGACAAAAGTGAAAGAGGTCCGGGCAGAGATAGGGAAAAGGACCTGAAAGTCTAGGGGAGACAATAAAGCAGACCACAAGCAGGGGGCCCCTGGACTTTCTGATCAGCCAGACCCTAAGGTTCACCAATTTTCTGCTGCTTTGGTACCAGCATTTGCTCTTCCCTCCAGAAGCAAATGCCCTGTGGTACCAACATTGGGAAAATTAGTTTCCCTGACTTTGCATATACCCAGACCCTTTCTGGTCAAAGCTGGGGCTGATTCGGGTAGTCTACACTCTCTTCTGTCCATTTACTCAAAAGGAATTCTCACCCAAGTGACCTCCTTCTCCATCTCGTATTTGAACTTTTCAAGGTCAGATCCAATCACCAGATCCCAGTGCCATGAGAAGAGTATTAAAGCCTTCTTCAGTGGCCTAGCCAACTCAGTCTGCTCTCTAATTTGGGAGTTTAAGGTCTTCTGACTTAGAGCTGCTAATACACTCATTTTTGCAGGTCCAGATTCAGCTAGGCTTCCTTCCTACTGCCTTGGCTCCAACGCTGGAGGGTTTGGCTCCATCTTTGACATTTCCTCCCTGGGCCCTTTGGCTTGGAGGTTACAGATCTGGTCACTTTGCCATCACCCATTTTAGCACTAATAGCTTGGCCACTTCAGTCACTGACTTCATCCTTGGTCTTCTTGACTCTGGTAGTGCCGGAGCTAGGGGTGCCTTGGAGCTGAGAGTTTGAGAGTATGGTTCTGGTTTGACCCTCCAAGTTTCATCAGTGTCTTGGCACTTGACAGTTCAGCTCCAGTGTCAGCATTGGAGCAAGTCGGGTCAGCAGTGGAGACTGCCATCTTGCTTGGGTTGGTCTTCGAGTTTGAGGAGTGTCAGCTCCATGCATCCAGCCTCACCATCTGCATTCACTGCCATAGAGATGATTTTCTCTATGTCAGAGATAGGGTAGTCTGTAACAACTTTTTATATAAAATGTAAACTTCATGCCTAGACCTGTGGACATGCATCCGTTGGCTCTGAGACAGCCCCCATCTCTAGGCCTCCAAGTAACTCTGCCTGCAGGGCCCCATCATCTTCCAAATCCCTTCTGGAGTTTCTTGTCCAGGAGGGACATGGGAAGAGCCGTTGCAAGAAGAAGAAGAACACAAATTCCCCTGAGGAATCTCTCACTGATAACACTGACCTCAATGAAGAAGAGGGTTCCCCATGTCCTTTTATGTCAACCCCTCCTTTGGCAATTTCCTGAAATTATTGTGCCAGCAAGGGGCATAGATTGCCAAAGCCCCCTTTCCAGAAGAGTCAGTGTTTTTAGAGGCCTTTGGTGTAGACCCATCCACATCCTGGGTGGTTCCCCCTTCCAGATGCGCTTATCAGTCTGCTGTCTCAGAGGGCATGGAGAAAGCCAGATGTGGTAGATCCTGTCTTCAAGAAGCCAGATAGAATCTTAGCCCCCTGCCCCAGGACTGGCCATGGTGGAGTAAGGGGCCCACACTTGAATGGATTGTTGCAGTGGCAGCTGCCAAAAAGGATGTATCAGAAAAGAGTTCCTCAGTCCATCTTCCAAACAGGAAATGTATGCCTTTGGACCATTTAGGAAAGCACAGCTTTTCACACAGTCTTTTCAGAATGCTCCTGGTGAAGGTTCCTTTTGTGGTGGTGGGGAAGCCTAAATGGGCACCACCTACAGTACATGGCAGAGGCAGTCTACAGAACTAAGGCTTCCATGGAGCTTTCTCCAAGAGGTGTTTTCAGAATACCCGAAGGGTTGCCTGGCTATCCTGCTTTGGAGACAGTCAGGGGTTGCTTGCCTCTCCTCCCAAAAGCTTGAGAGGCTATTGGATGCATGGGTGTTGAGAGTCATATTCAGAAATTATACAATTCCACTTTTCTTTTCACCAAGAGAAACAAGAAAATCACTCCCAGATGCTCTACCCTTTCAGAGAGGAGATCTGGGGTCTATTCCAAATTGTTTTTGGTGCCAATGAAGAACAAGGACCTAAGATCAATTTGTGATCTGAACAAGCTGAACTGTTATGTCAGTAAAGCCATTTTTGGATGATAAAAGTGTAGTTCATTCTACCTCTGTTGAGGAAGTACAACTGCATGTGCTCATCAGATATCAAGGATAACTACCATCATATAAAGATTGTGAGACACTCCAGGAGGTTTCTGCATCTTTGGTGTGGACCTAGGCATTATTAGTTCTTAGTGGTGCCCTTTGGTCTCATCAGAGCCCCCCCAAGTTTTCATCAAGTACATGGATCTTCTGGCAGCCTGACTCAGGCTGCAAGGGTTCCAGGTTAATCTATACATGGATGACTGGCATCTCACTGCCACCACAGGAGTGTCATTAGTCAAAGCTCAGGACTCCTTACTGTTGTTGTATCTGTACTTAAGCATCACCATAAACTACAAGAAATCCACCTAATAGCCCGTTCAAGTGTGGAGTTCATAGGTTGCTATTTGGATACATAGTTTCAAGCAGCAAAACTTCCAGTTCACAGGTTGAGTTCTCTTTAAGTGGAAGTGTGTCAGCTGCTTCTATCTAAGAACACCAAGAAGTACATGATCCTAAGGCTCTTGGGACACATGGCAGCAATCTGACTGATACTTCTTGCAAGCTACCACAAGAAGATCCTGCAAGTGGACATTAGCAGCTCAATGGTATACTTCTCTGAAGTACAGGCTAACACAGAAGGTCTTTGGCTAATGAAGTTTGCAAATGACTGCAAACTAGGAGCCATAATCGAAACTCCTAACGATGTGGACATCCTACAAAAGGGCCTCCCTGAGACAGATGCCTGGTGTCAAAGCCATGGCCTCAAGCTCAGTGCCAAAAAGTGCATTGTCATCCCTTTTGGTAAAAACTCTGTACCCATGAACTACCACATAGGCGGTAGTCTACTTAACACAGAAAGTGTGATAAGAGACCTTGGGACACAGGTCGACAGTATTCCCTCCTTTGATAATCACATCACCACAGTAGTCAGAAAATCCTTCTATGTGGCACACCTCATCACAAAAGGTTTCTCATTCAGGAAAAAAGAGGTCATTGTTCCCCTCTACGCATCACTCATTAGACCCATTATAGAATACAGCGCCCCTTTTGGTATGTACCGTACAAGACCTCTACAACAACTGGAAAGGCCACAGAAATACCTCAGAAAGAGGATTACCGGCCTCAAACAGATGCCCTACACAGACCATCTCAAAAAACTCCAGTTTTACTCCATCGCATATTGCCTACTGAGAAGTGATATCTGCCTAACATACAAAGCTATGTCAAACCCAGAGCTGTTGGACATGCTCCACTTAAACAAATCCCAATCCCTCAAAGCTACACACTCTAGGGACCTAATCCTTGTCACTACAATAAACAGAACATGCTGGAGGGAAAGATTCCTGTCCCAGAGACTTCCCATACTCTGGAACAAACTACATATTGTATCAAACAAAGTTCCTCATTAGCACTCTTCAAGAAAAATATTGATGATTGTATGGGAGATAGGAAAGTCACCCCAGGGATCACTTCTGTGGCTCTGCTCGACAGGGGCACAGGAAAATAATTTTCTTGGGTGGTGAAAGCCAGGGTATCTTTTTGGTTAGGCTTATATAGGCCCTAGGGCCAATAGCCTAGCACCTACCTATGAACCTATGACCACTTCTCATGAATTTTCTACTTGCCATAACAAACAGATCTGATGTTGCCATTTTCATTTGTTCCTCAACTTTTGGGTACAGATCTGAACTCGGATTCAACTAGGCCTCTTCTTCTAGATTGTAGAACACTGAACACTCAAGCTGCTCCCTTTACCCATAATATGCTAGTCACCTAACATACCTCAGATTTTGTTTGCTGCCACAGCATTTGGATGTAGATTGTGAACTCTCGAATGAGGTTTTTTCAAACTTCGTGAGTTTAAATACTATTACTCTTCACTGTATTTTCTATAAACTTTTTATAGTCCTTTGTAACTTTTTATAGGCTCAGTCATCTTTTCCACAGAACAGCAAGCCAAAACCAGTCTTCAGACCACCCAGCAGGGTACAGTTATCTCTTCCGATACCTCCCTGGAAGAGGAAGTGCCAAAGGAGGCACTTAGACTCTCCTGAAGAGTCTGTCACTGAGGACACTGACTTTGACAAAGGGGAAGGGTCCCCAGATCACCAGTGAGTTCTCCTTTGGACACATGTTAGAAGTTCTAAAACAAAAGGGTGGTTACTCCCTTGAGAACCCTTTTCAAGGGGAGTCAGTATTTCTGGAGGTATTCAGAGCTGACCCATCTACCTCCTGGGTGACTCTGCCCGCAGATAAGCTCATAGAGTTAGTTTCTCAATGGGCGACTCCACCCGCAGATAAGTTCATAAAGTTAGTTTCTCAATGGGCATGGAAGGAACTGGACACACTTGAGTCAGTCTCTAAGAAACCAGATAGGATTCTGGCACCACCTAAGGAGAGACTACACTGGAGTAAAGGAGTGCCCATTGATGCCATGGTCATACCAGTGGCCACTAAAAAGAAACTGACAGAGCAAAGTTCCTCTGTCCACCCCTCTAACAGGGAGTCTAGGGCATGGGACAGGTTTGAGAAGTCTGTCTATGCTGCAGTGACCTTCCTGTTTGGTTGCTGAATTATCTGGCATATTTCACTAGACTTCAGAGGGATTTGATCAAAGAACTTTCAAAATATCTCTCTGGGACCGTATCCTCTAAGGTAGACAGTACTATTTCCTTGCAGTTGGCTACCCATCAGTCTATTTCAAACTCATCCACGAGGCTTATCTCCCATGCAGCTGAAAGTACCTCACGGGCAGTGCATTAAGGCATTTCCATCAGGAAACATGCCTGGATGTGTTTACATGATTTTGCGGAACCTTTCATATCCTCTTTCTTCAATGCTCCTTTTGACACAACCTCTTTATTTGACCCCAAAGTGAAAGACACACTCTTCAGGTGTGAGCAGAAAAGAAAAACCCTGGCTGCTGTAGGCGCATGTTTTTCAACTCTTCAATGGACCATTTCTAGGAACCAAGAAGACAAATGGAAAATGTGTTTCAAAAAATCCCAGGGTCCCTTCAAAGATCCACATAGAGACAGTTCCTCCAGGGGCAGAGGGGTGGGGCTCAAACAGAAGACACTGTTCCCACAGAGGTGATCTGCATAACCAGGGATCCAGGGATACCTTCTCTGACCGATTCTATCAATGCTACTGAAGAGAGGCCTAACTGTCCCACCTCTGGAGACAGTCAGGAGTCATCTATCCCTGCAACACAGAGCCTGGCTAGAAATCACAAAGGATTCATGGGTGTAGAGGATTATATCCAGAGGTTATACAGTATTATTTTCCCATCCACCCCCTCAAGTTTCAAACAAAGTCCCCAACTTTACACCCAGTCAGAAGGAAGCAGCAGAACTAGAAATAAACAAGCTGCTAGAAAAAAAGAGTCATCCAAAAGGTCTGCCCAGCCCAAATAGAATCTGAAACTTATTCAAGATTCTTTTTAGTGCCAAAAAACATAGGGGACTGGAGACCAATTTTGGATCTCAGCAAACTAAATCCATTGGTTCAACATACGAAGTTTCAAATGGTCACAGTTCAGTTTTTTCTGCCAGTTCTGCACAAGGATGACTGGATGTAGTCAGTATATCTTCAGGATGCATACTATGACATAAAAATGGACAGACAATGCAGAAGATATCTGCGTCTCTATCTGGGAGCCAATCACCAATTCAGAGCACTGCCCTTTGGTCTCACTACAGTCCCCAGAGCGGTCACCAAGTGTATGTCAGTACTTGCAGCTCACTTGAGATTGCAAGGATTCTGAGTGTTTCTGTATCTTTAAAAAACAAAACACCAAATATCCAGCAAAGGCAGCCACCAACTCCAGAATGGGCACCCAATGATCAGTCATGAACTGATGATCCAAAAAGTAATGTAAAAACTGGTTTATTTAAGCTTTAAAATTACTTTTCGTCCACCAACAAGAACGGACTTCTTCAGAATAACAAAACAAAGATCCCACAGTGGTTTATGCTGGGCTGATTAAAATTAATTGAAAGATTGTTAACCATTGTTAACCAATAACCATTCAAGAGTAAATAACTTGTTGTACTGCTCTTACGTATTTAAAGGTACATTAAGGAAACATTGGGAAAATTAAAAGGATGAACCACTTGATAATATTAATATTAACTTATTCCAATAGGTCACAAGGACTAATAAAAACTGTTAAAAATTCATAAACAGTTGATAGTAGCTTTGATTTAAATTAAAATAAACAACTCAAAATCACTGTATGAAAATCATTGCATAAAAAGTCATTTCATAGAACACAGACATTGTTTCCTTGAAAGTGAAAGCTGTGCTTTTTACCATAAGATGATACAGAGTAAAACAAAATCATCCAAAATTATTTATGCAGCAAGTACCAATTAAATCGATAGGATTTATATTTACATTTATGTTGGTTATAATTTCTGACCCTTTTCTTTAAGCGCTGTGATCAAAGAAAGTGAGTAATTTAAACTGAGTAGATGATTAGCATCCAAACTCAGTTGCCACATTAACTCCCTAATCTCTATTTTTTTCTTTCCACGCTTGTCCCGTAAAGTTCTATGGAATTTTTTTCTAAAATAGTGAGAGAAAAATTCTTAAATATCTTACACTCCAAGGTATGTTTATTTAGAACATTATTAATGTTACATTTACAGATATCACAATAATACTTGTATTCAGTTTTTTAAGTTGTCACTCTGTTCCCCCCCCCCCCCAACACAAAAAGCTGTACAAGTGGAACACAGGGATAAATAAACTAATCTCTTACTAGCACAGTTACCCCCTTAGGGTGAACTTAACTTAATGGAACTGGATTCTAATATATATTTACATTTACTCCAAAACCCACATTTTTGGTGTTTTCTATTCTGTTTATTATCCAAAGGTGTGGTTTTATTAAATTAAACAATATTTTAAATATTGTTTTCTGTTTTATAATCAAAAACAGGTTTCTCCCCCAAAATAATTTTTAATTTTTTGCCACTTGTCAAAATACACCAGTTTTTATTTAGTGTATTTTTCACAATACGTGTACCAGTGCTGTACAGGTCAGTGAATGGTATGACCTGACAGAAGGTGTCTTTCTGTAAAAAAAAAATGTAAGTATAAATCCTACCTATTTAATTGGTATACAATGTATAAATAATTTTGGAAGATTTTTTTTTTTTACTGTGTATCATCTTATGGTAAAAAGTACAGTTTACAGTTTCAAGGAAACAATGTCTCTGTTCTATGATGTGACTTTTTTGCAGTGATTTTCATACAGTGATTTTGAGTTGTTTATTGTAATTTAAATCAAAGCTACTATCAACTGTTTATAGGTTCATAGGTTGGTACTAGGCCATCGGCCCCAGGACCTATACAAGCCTAGCCATAACAATTCCCTGGGTATTTCTTCCCACAATATTTACTTCCCTGGATCCCTGTCTAGCAGGGTGACTGGTGTGATCCCTGGAGTGAATTTCCTATCTCCCATCCAATTGTCAAGTTTCCTTTTGAAGAGGGCCAAGGAGGTGCTCTGCTTGACATGTATGGGCAGTCTATTCCAGAGTATGGGGAGTCTCTGGGTCAGGAACCTATCCCTTCAGCATGTTTTGTGCATTGTGATGACAAGGTGTAGATCCCTGGAGCATGCGTCTCTGAGGGATTGGGATTTCTTTAAGTGGAGCATGTCCAACAGCTCAGCCTTGTATGTTAAGCAGAGATCGTCTCTGAGTAGACGATATGCCACAGAGTATAGCTGGAGTTCTTTTAGATGGTCAGCATAGGGCATCTGCTTTAAGCCTGTGATTCTTTTAGTGAGGTATTTTTGTGGCCTTTCCAGCTGTTGCAGATGTCTTGTGAGGTACATACCAAATGAGGCATTGTACTCTATAATGGGTCTAATGAGGAATGAGTACAGTGGGACAATGACCTCCTTTTTTCTGGATGAAAAGCCCTTAGTGATGAGGTGTGCTACATAGAAGGATTTCCTGACTGTTGTGGCAATGTGGTTATTGAAGGTGAGACCACTGTCCACCTGTGTCCCTAAATCTCTCATCACACTTTTGGTGTTTAGTGTACTGCCACGTATGTGGTAATTCATGGGTACATGGTTTTTCCCAAAGGGAATAACTATACATTTCTTGGCATTAAGCTTGAGCCCATGGCTCTGCACCAAGCATCTGTTTCTGTAAGGCCCTTTTGTAGAATTTCCACATCATTTGGGGATTCAATAATGGCTCCCAGTTTGCAGTCATCTGTGAACTTTGTTAGCCAGAGTCCCTTCATGTTGGCCTGTTCTTCAGAGAAGTAAATGCCAAACAAGAGCGGTCCCAGGACTCCACTTGTCACTTGTCTGGAGCTGGATTTGGAGATGGTTACTTTTACAGTGTGAGTTCTGTCAGTAAGCCAGTTGGCAACCCATTGAGTGACGTAGGGATTTATGCCCAGCTTAGTAAGTTTATCTATGGTCTTTTAACTGTTATGATCTTTTAACTGTTTAGGTCTTTTAACTGTTTTTAGTAGTTCTTGTGACCTATTAAATGGATGGAATAAGTTAATATTAATATTTCCAGGAAAATAGTACCTTAGCTACGGATACCAAAATGAGGTACACTTAGTAAAAATTAAGTTTATTACATAAATCACAAACTAAACAATTGAACAGTCGGGATTTATATAATAAACTTAATTTTTACTAAGTACACCTCGTTTTGGTATCCGTACCTAAGGTACTATTTGCCTGGATTTATTGGTGACTTTTGGTACCTTGCTCGCTATCTAGGTTTTATTAATATTAATATTATCACATGGCTTATTCTTTTAATTTTCCCATTTTCTCCTTTCTGTACCTTTAAATACATAAGAGTAGGACAACAAGTTAATTACTCTTGAATGGTTATTGGTTAAGCCTGGTTACCAATCTTTCAATTAATTTTAATCAACCCAATATAAACCACTGTGGAATCTTTGTTTGTTTTTTCTGAAAAAAGTCTGTTCTTGTTGGAGGACGAAAAGCTAACTTTGTAATTTTAAAGTTTAAATAAACCAGTTTTACAGTTCCTGACTGATTATTGGGTTCCCATTCTGGAGTTGGCAGCTGCCTTTGGTGTTATGATTTTTATAGTCTACAGCTGTAGCTACTTGGATTCATTCTACATTTGTTGCTTATTGTTTCCATAGCTTGACGACTGGCTCCTGACCACTCCGACCAGGCATCAACTTGTTCAAGTATGGGACTTCTTACTGCAACTGTGCTCTCGTCTGGGGATTTCTATCAATTACCACAAATCTCAACTCAGTCCAACTCAGAGTCTAGAATTCATTGGTGATGTATTCAGTATGACCATTCAAATAGCTTTGATTCCCTTGTCTAAGATTCAAACAATTCATTTAGCTCCATCCAAGCTTTGCAAAGACTTTCACAGAGGAACCTATTTACTTAGGGTCTATATTACATAGATGAAAAATCAAAATCACAAACGCTGAGATGAGCGAAAATGCAGGTAATCGAAATCGCTATTGTGGGGGGCTGTGCCCCCCAAAATATATATTCCAACTCCGAGATCGCACTACAGTGAGGAAAGGGCAAATTTTCCGATCTTCGCTGTACCACGATCTCACAATATCAATTTCAATTACCTGCATTTCCGCTCATATGAGCATTCGAGATTTTGATTTTTCATTGATCTGATAGGAACCCTTTACTTAGGCCTTCTTTAAAGGATCCTACTCCTCTTTCGGATTTGAATATTGTTCTTCAGGCCCATAACCAACTCCTCTTTGAACCATCAGATAAGTCTAATCTAAAATTTTTGACCTGGAAAACTATTCTGCCGGAAGAGTGTCTGAACTTCAGGATCTCTCTTCTAAACCTCCTTATTTAATTTTTCTCAAGTATAGGGTTTCTTCACAAATCAGTCCTTCCTTTTCACCTAAGGTAGTATCAGAATCCAATATTAATCAGGTTATCAACCTTCCAGTCTTCTTTCCAAAATTTTCAAACAAAGGAGGATACATGTTACATCTTTCGGATATTCACAAACAGTTATATTCCTACCTTCATAGAACTAAAGAGGAAATACAAACAATTATTTGTTTCATTTTTTTCATTTAAAATTAGGAAAACCAGTTTCTAAACTGACCTTGGCCAAATGGTTGTCTGACTGTATTACCTTTGTCTATGAAAAAGTGGGCATGTCTTAATCAAAACCACCAAAAGCCCATAGCGTGAGGTCTGTGGCAACTTCCTCAGCTTTTTTGTCAGGAACTTCCTTAGATGAAATTTATGCAGCTGCAACTCAGGCTAATCCTCATAACTTTATTGCTCATTACAAACTGGATCTGTTTTCTAAAGGAAGACTAGCCTTTGGTTCAGCTGCGCTCAGGAATATCCTTATTTAGAGCCGTGGGATTTAAGTAGTTGGAGACTCTGTCCCAATAATTCAGGAATGAATGAAAATGACAACATCAGATAAAAAGTTATGCAATTACCATAACATTCCATCTGTGTTGTCCATTTTTATTCTTCCTCAACTTCCTACCCACCTTCCTTGATTTATTCCTGGAAAGATCGAAGGGTATTGGCGGAACCTCTGTTCCTTGTTTGAGCCTCGGTTTCTATACTTTACTTACTCTCCACTGCTCTGTAAGTCTATGGGGAGCAAAGTAGATCTGAGGTATGTTAGGTGACTAGGGCATGTGGCTAGGGCATTATGGGTAAAGAGAGGAGCGTGAGAGTTCAGTGTTCTACAATCTGAAAGAAGTGGCTGAGTCAGATCAAAGGATTGGATCCAAACCCAACAGTTGAAGAAAAATTAAAATTGCCAACACGCAGATGGAAAGTTATGGAAATTACATAACTTTTTTTTTGCCAGGTGCAGGTGAGATGATGGTTGGAATCCCCGCTTGTCACTGCTGGGTGGCCCTTTGTTCTTCCACAACCTCTGGTCACAGTCACCATGGACACCTCCCTTCTGGGGTGAGGGAGGCATTTTGACAGGAAGACTTTCCAGGGAACATGATCGTCTTCCAAGACCGATCTTCACATCAGTCTCTTGGAAATGAGAATAGTCCTCCTAGTGTTGCAGGCCATTCAGAACCTTCTCCCCATGGGTTTGATCTCAGTTCAGATAGACAGTATGCCTGTGGTCTGGTACCTGAACTAGCAGGGGTAAACTTAAGTTTACTGTCTTTGTTGGGAGTCCATAGGGGTGTGGCAGTGGGCTATTTTGTCTCAGTGGTTCCTGATCGCATTGTAGATATGCAAAGATTCAACATCTTGGAAGACAGTTTAAGTAGGAACATCCTCCTTCCTCATGAGTTGTTCCTGAATCCAGAAGTATCAGCTCGGATCGTCTCATACTGGGGCACCCCTTGCTGCAATCTGTTTGCCACCTCGTCCAACATGAACTGCAGCAGCTTTTTTATCCCTTTCCCCCTGAGAAACAATCACTGAGGGTACTCTTCTGTATGTTATCCCCAGGTCTCCTGCAGGCTTACTTGCTGACTCCCCTCATAATATTTTTTTTTTCAGAAAGCAACCTGTTGCAGAATAACTGCAATTCTCATTGCCACATTCTGTGCCTGACAAGTCTGGTTCCCCTTTCTGTGGCCTCATCTCCAGCATCCACCCTGGATGCTGGACCCTCTTCCAGGGTTGATTGCCCATCCTACAGGGATTTTCTCTCCAAATCTTCATACCCTCAGGCTAACATATGATTTCTCCAGTTCCATTGATGGCTAGGGTCCAATGCTGTCTGAAGGAGTCACCGGTATTTTATCTCCTTCCCATAAACCCTCTGCACAAGAGATCTATACTAGTAAATGGAAATGTTTTGTGGTGTGGGCTTCGGCTGAGGGTTGAGACCATTTTTCAGCCGCACTCGATGCTCTTCTGGATCTTCTTGTTGATCTCTTTCAATCTGGTTTGAGTTATTCAGCTTCCTGCTGTTTCTAATTTTCATATTGGCAGAGATAACACTCTTGTTGTTGCCCTAAAGGTTTCTAAAGCCTTCTTGAAGGGTACGTTCTTGTTACAACCACCAGTTCAGGATCCTGTTCATCCCTGAGATTTGCTGTTGATGCTAAAGTAGTAGTTAGCCCTTCTTTTGTACCTTTAACTACCAAAGGATAATACATGCAGTTCAGAGATTCATCTCACAGATGTAATAGCCAGCTGCTGTCTTGGAAAACAATTTTTCTGTTGGCTGTTACATCTGTGAGATGAATCTCTGAACTGCATCCCTCCTTATTTAATTTTTCATAAGGATAGAGTTACACTTAGTACGAATCCTTCCTTTTTGCCTGAGGCAACCTCAGAATCTTCTTTGAATCAGCTCATTAATTTGCCTGAGTTCTTCCCAAACTTAGTTAATAAGGGTGAATATTTGCTGCATCATTTGGACATGCACGGACAATTGAGATTTTATTTGGATAGAACTGAAGCATTTAGAAGAAAATAACAGCTTTTTGTTTCCTTTTCCAAGGCTAGACTGGGCAAGTCTCTAAAGCAACATTATTCAAATGGCTGTCTGATTGCATTTCCTTCATGTACAGTTTGAGAGGAATGCCCCAACCCAAAGTCCATTCTACCAGCATTGTGGCTACTTCTACTGCTTTTTTCTCTAGAGCTTCTATTGATGACATTTACACTACTGCTGCTTAGTCTAGCACACATATTTTATGTCCCATTATAAAAAAAGGTGTTCATTTGAGATCCAGGGCCTTTCATTCCATTATGAGAAATGTTTTCTCATAGGGACTGTCTGGGATGATACATGGCTGGGGACTCCATCCCACAGGTTGAAGCTGGATGGAAAAGACAACATTGGATATGAAAGTTATGTACTTATTGTAATGATAGATAAATGTTGTCTATTTCCATCTGGTTCAATCATCAGTTCCCCCCTATCCCCTTCCTTTTTGTTTTGTGTTTTTCTTTTTTTGCTTTCTAAGTGAGCAGGCAAGTCGGCCTTCAGGGGTTCGCCTTCACATCCTATGTTAAGCTCCTTGTGTTATCTTTACTATTTTATTAGATCTGTGTGAGGGGTAAACTCAATCTGAGGTTTAATAGGGGAGCAATGTATTATGGGTAGTAGAGGCAAAGGACTGGAGTTGAAGTCTCTGAGAAAGGCCGGCATCAGATCTGAGTTGGATCCAATAACCCACAGACTGAACTGGACGGAAAGCAACAACATCTATCTATTGTTGTGGTAAGGATGTAACTTTCATTCCACTTTTTCTTAATTTCTTAATGATTGCTAGACTTAATGATGTTTTTGCTTAGGAGCAATCAGGAACTACCTCAGAGCTACCTTGTAGAGAATGAAATGCCCAATTCTGTGGTTGTCCCCCTCTCTTACCCGCCTTAGAAAATGTTTATAAAGATGCATGCAGGATACCAGTATCTATTCCAGCAATCTCTAAAAAGGCTCAAAGAAAGTGTAGGGTTTCCTCGGATATGACAGACCTCTTTTCACATTTGACTACTCACCCAGCTGTGGTCTCCCCAGCTGTCTACTCAGGTAAAAAGTCCTTAGCTTCATCTAATAAAGTGGCCCCTGATAAAGAGGGAAACTGGTTAGATATTCAGGCAAAAGGATGCCTCTTTGTGGTAGTCTAGCTTTTAGAATGTCAAATTATTAAGTCTGTATGTGGAAATTTATTTTAGTGTGTGTACAGTTTGGATGATTTTGCTGCATCATTACCTTCAGAGGAAAATTTTTATGTGAATGAAATTTCAAGTTTCAAAACATGCTTTGAGAGATGTGCTTGAATGTGAAGACACAGTCTCAAGAAATGCTGCTGCTTATGCTTTATTAAGATGGTATGCTTGGTTATGTAATCAGAACTTCGATGATTTAAAAGCCAACATTTTGAATGCACCTTTAAGTTCTGAGCTGGTGCTTGGGCACTCTGTTACACAGATTCTCAAACAGTGGGAAGACAGAGACAAATTAATGCATTTGGTATCCAGGATGTTTAATGTACCAAAGCTCTCCCCAAACAAAATGCCTTATTTCAAGGGACAGAACAAATACAAATTCCAGCCAAATAAAAATCAGAGATCAAAAAGGAAATGGCAGTGGGATAATTCTTTGAAACCAAACAAGAGGGATTCCTTTCAAAAAAAAATCAGCCCTGCAAAGAAAATAAAGTAAATGACTATACCAAGTAACAGAGCTACCCTCCCCCTCCTCCTGCACTTTCTTCTCCTCTTCCTTTGCCAAAGCTGTCTCTCAGTTCTGCAGCCTGACTGCATATAGTCTAAGACGGATGGTTTCTGAAAATAAATTGCATATACTTAGTAGTGGCTAGAACCCCCCCCCCCCCTTTCAGGGGAATTCCCCACACCCACTATATCAGATAGAGCTGTTTCCTCTACTACTCCTTCACATTGTAGAAGCAGGGGTCATAGAACCAGTGCCTGCAATACAGAGAGGCAAAGCATTTTACTCCAGAATATTTTGGTACCAAAAAAGGAGCACGCCTGGAGATCAATTCTAGATTTTTCCTTTCTAAATACCTTTGTATAAGTTTCAGAATTCAAAATGCTCACCCTGCAGTCAGTTTTAGCATTGCTTCTAGACCACATTTTCATGATGACTTTAGATCTCAAGGATGCTTCTCATATTCCTATTGCTCCCAGTTTCAGGAAGTTTTTGAGATTTGCTGTGTGTCTTACATTGTCAGTTTTCTCTGTTACCCTTTGGTCTATCTACTCCATCTTGAGTGTTTGCAAAGTGTCTGACCCTGGTGATTTCTCATTGCTGAACCCTAGACATTCACATTTTTCCTTATTTAGATGACTTGCTAATTTGTGCAGATTCTGTATCTAGGTAATTGGAGTCCTTATAAAAGTTTATACCCCTTCTTTTCTGCCTGGACTTCAAACTGAACTTTCAAAGTCCTTCCTCACACCCTCTCAATGAATTATTTTCCTGAGCTGTTAGACACAGAAAAATGGATGGCCTTCCTGCCAGCAGACAAAGTTCTGACTTTTCAGGGCATTATCTTGGATTTTTTTCTTCTAGACATGGCCTCAACAAGAGAATTTTTAAAATTCTAGGCATCATGGCATCAGTGATTCTCATGATATCACTAGCCAAACTACATATGAGAAAACATCAGGGGTACTTGAAGAATTGTTGGACCCAGCACTTTTATCCCTTGGATTTCAAGATACCAGTACCTGGATTTGTCGAGGCATCAACTATCTCTAAATCCAGGATGCCCTTTCTCTCTTCAGACCCCAGTCCAATCTGCTGAGGCAAGGCTTTTAGGGTCAACAGGACATGCCAAAGCACATAAATGTAAAAGAGATGTTGGCAATGATTCATGTCTTAAAAGTTTTTCTGGACTGTGAGTCCTCTCCTAGTAGTCACAGACAACATTATTGTACTGTAGCACCTGAACAAGCAGGGGTTATAAGGTCATACTCTCTATGACAGTTGGCAGTGATGACTTAGGGTCTGTCTCTACAGCATTCTCTGACTTTTCAGGCATTGTATATTCTGTCAGAGCAAAACACAGTGGCAGACAGACTAAGCAGATCTTGGACAGACCCTCACAAGTGGAGCTCCATGTAGAAGTCTCCCAGGAGGTGAAAGAGATGTTGGGAAGACATCAACTAGATCTGTTTACTTCTGTTCAAGACATCCTTGCAACCATGCTTTGAAGATGGACCCTTTATCATTCCCATGATTGGGAGTGTTCCAGTATGCATCTCTAGCCTTTCCAATGATTTCATAGGTACTTCTAAAGATTCAGAAATAATTACCAGAGATCATTGTGGTTACCCCCCTTTGTCCCAGGCATAATTGGTACTCCCTTTTAATGGAACTGGCCAGTGGCAATTAGCACAAGTTTCCTCATAGACTAGATCTGCTCACATATTATCAGGGATGAATGGTGTCGCTCTCCTACTCTGGCCACAATAGAAGAGTCTTTGTGGGTTCTGTTCAAGCAGCTTTATTTTATACAAACATCACTATAGAAGATTACTGACTTTAACTTAAGTAACATATATACAAACTAACGACCTCGATCATGCATGCTGTCAGTCTGTTTGCTCTTACAAAATGGCACTAGGGATTGCATGTGTCTGGAATTCATAAATGCACATACAGCCTTGACATGCTTCTTAAAGATATAGCAAACTTCATTTGCATCCTGATCTACATCCTTCCTCTTTGAGAAATAGATCATACAATGCTATGAGTATTTAGCATGCAGAAATCACGGGTAATTCTTTGTCATGCATTACACAATACTATGCACACCCATATGTATGCATATATATATATATATATATATATATATATATATATATATATATATATATATATACATACATATATATTTATATATATATATATATATACACTCAAGTCCACATTGATGCTTTTTTCGCACTAGGCTTTGATACTCATCCATATTGTGTGACATAAAACCAGGAATTAGATTTAGCAACTGGAACTGTCTCTGCAAAATGTTTGACCTGTGGAATGTCAGGAACATTTTCTGGAATGGAATCAGAATTTTGAACACATTCTGGTATGGAAAAAGTGTCTGATTCACTCTTAGACTGGATGTCTGCATCGCAGAATTAGTGTTGTGATGGTGATGATGATTCTGATACAGGAAGAAGATGTTTATTGTTCCTCCTATATTCCATACCCTTGGAGTCTACCAGGTAGGAACTTGGCTCGGCACAGATGCTTGTAATCTGTCCAACTCGATCAAAACCTTTCGTTGTCTGGATTTGAACCGTCTCTCCTTCCATTAACGGATGAAGTAATCTGCTCAATCTGTCATAACTAGATTTCTGGATATTATGCTTCTTAACCAATTGAGCCTTGATGGTTTTATTGTTTTTTGGTTTAGGCTTCAATAAACTGGAAGTAATGGGTAGTGTACTTCTAGTCTGCCTGGCAAGCAGTCTTTGAGCAAGTGAGCCAAGAATATCGTCACCAGGTATGTTTCTGAGATTAAGCAAATTCAAGAACACATCGGTGTTGTCATGCTTTGACCTTTCAAGTAACTGCTTTGCACTTTGTACTGCACATTCAGCTAAACCATTTGACTGAAGATATTCAGGACTACTAGTAACAGGTGCAAAGTCCCATTCTTTTAAAATTTCTGAAACAACTAGCTAGTAAATTGAGTACCATTGTCAGAAAGGACTTTGTGTGGACTACCATGAACTGAGAAATGATGTTTCAACTTAGTAATAACAGCACTGGATATTAGGTTAGGTAGTGGATCAGTATCAGACCAATTCAAATAAGAGTCTACCAAAACCAAGTAGTGTTGATTGTTCCACTCAGAGATATCAACTGCAACTGTTGAAGTGGTTCTCTTTGCAAATGCGGTCTAGTACTATTGCATACTGAACAAGAAGAAAGTACTTTATCAATGTCTTTTGGTAATGAAAGCCAAAGTACTAATTCTCTCACTCTTCTTTTAGTAGATGCGGATCCTGGGTGGCCATGATATAAAATCTGGATATATTCTTGTAAGGAAGCAGGAACAACAATTTTAGGATCTTTGAAAATAATGCCGTCTTCTATCAACAATTTATCTCTGTAGGGAAAATAAGTTTGCACTTCAGGTGCTACACTAGGTTGTTTTGACGGCCATCCAACATTAATGTAGTGATTGAGCTTATGCAAAATTGGATCAGTCTGAGTGTGATCTCTCAACAAATCATGTCTTGTGGTAGAAAAATTATGCACTGACATCACATCAAAGTCAAAATTCTCTGCATCAGGCTGTTCTGTCATATTTCTGGGTGATCTGGATAAGGTATCAGCCAGATAGAGCAGTTTGTCTTTTGCGTAGACCATTTTGAAATTGTACTTTTGTAATCTTGCTAGAGTGGAATGCATAGGCTTCTTTAAAATAGTAACTAGAGGTTGGTGGTCAGTTTCAATCTGAATAGCTTGACCATAAATATAATCATGAAACTTAGAACATGCAAATACTATTGCCAAAAGCTCCTTCTCAATCTCAGCATACTGCATCTCAGATTGGGTTAGTATTCTAGATGCATAAGTTACTGGTCTGCCCTCTTGAAGTATAACTGTACCAAGACCAAATTTTGAAGCATCACAGGAAAGAGTAACTGGTTTGTTCATATCATAGTATCTTAAGGTAGGAGGGGTGGCAATTTTCTGCTTAAGGTCTTCAAATGCCTTCTAGTGTTGTTCCAACCATGACCATGCAACATTTTTGTGCATTAACTCTCTTAAAGGTGCTGTCAACTCACTGAAGTCTGGTATAAATTTGCCTAAATAGTTGACCATGCTTAGAAAACTTTATAGAGCTTGTACATTATCTGGTGCTGACATCTCACAAATAGCTGCTTGCTTGGTCGGGTCTGGTGTCAAGCCTGTACTCGTGAAAAAAATTACCTACGTACATAACTTCTGGAACTCTAAGTTTGCTCTTCAGAGGATTGAGCTTCAAGTTTACTTCACATGCTCTATCTAGAACTTTCTTGAGGTTTCTGTCATGCTCTGCTTCACCATTGCCTCCAACCAATATATCATCTACTATTATGGCACAAGGATAACCCTAAAAAATTTGCACCATTGCACACTGAATTATTTCACTTGCAGAATGTATTCCAAATGGCATCCTTGGGAATCAGTATCTGTCAAATGGAGTAACAAAATTAGTTAAAAATGAAGATTTGACATCAAGCATCACTTGCCAAAATGAATTATAGGTTCATAGGTTGGTACTGAGCTATCTGCCCAAAGGCATATATTAGCCCAGCCACATTGTGCAGTATTCACCGCCCCTTTAGTAGTTCCCTAGACCCTTGTACTAGCAGCTAGTACCCTTGGCCCCTGTCTAGTAGTGCTGTTGGTGTGAACTTTCTGTTACCCATCCACTCATCAAGGGTCCTCTTGAAGAGTGATAGTGAGGGGCTCTGTCTTATGTAGATCGGGACCCTGTTCCACAGTAAGGGAAGTCTCTGCGAAGGGAATCTGTCCCTCCAGCATGTTCTATTCCTTGTTGTGTTGAGGTTTATATCCCTAGAGTGTGTAGCGCGAGTAGATTTGGTTTTGCTAAGATGGAGTATGTTCAACAATTCTGGGTTGGACATGGCTCTGTACGTTAGACAGAGATCGCCTCTGAGAAAGCAGTATGCAACAGAGAACAGTCTTAGCTTTTTCAATCATGCTGCATAGGGCAACTGTTTGAGGCCAGTAATTCTTTTGGTTAGGTACCTCTGTGGTCTCTCCAGCTGCTGGAGATGTCTAGCCAGGTACATTCCAATTGGTGCATTGTACTCAATAATGGATCTAATGAGGGAAGAGTAGAGGGGCACCATTACATCCTTAGATCTTGATGCAAACCCTTTCATGATCAGATGGGTCACATAGAAGGATTTTCTAACCACTTTGGCAACATGGTTATCAAAGGAAAGGTGGCTATCTACTTGGGTCCCTAGATCCCCTATTTCTTCTTCAGATTTCAGGGGATTACATCCTATGTTGTTGTTTGCGGATACTCTGTTTTTTCCAAAGGGGATTACTATGCATTTTTTTGCCTTTAGCTTGAGACCATGGCTTTGATACCATGCATCAGTCTCATTTAGGCCCTTCTGGAGGATCTCCATGTCGGCTGGAGACTCTATTATAGCACCAAATTTGCAGTCGTCCGCAAACTTATTCAGCCACAGCCCTTCCGTGCTTGCCTGTACTTCTGAGAAGTATATGCCAAACAGGAGGAGCCCCAGGACAGAGTCCTGAGGCACACCACTCATTACTGGTCTGGATTCGGACATATATCCCGGTACTCTTACTTTATGGGATCTGTCTGAGAGCCAGTTTGCGATCCATCTTGTGATGTAAGGGTTTATGCCCAGGCTGGTGAGCTTATCAATAATACCTGAATGGGGAATGGTGTCAAATGCTTTAGCAAGGTCAAGGTAAGCCGTTTGTACCTCCTTTCCCTTATCTATAGCCTGAGTAACTGTCTCAAAGAAATCCACCAGGTTCAGGAGGCATGATCTGCCCTTAACGAAGCCGAACTGTGTGGGGTCCAGCGACTGGAGGTTCCCAATCCCTCCATTTATGAGTTCCATAATGATTCACTCCATAGCCTAGACTGGTCAGGCTGATTGGTCGGTAGTTCCCAGGGTCAGTTGTGGCCCCACCCTTGTGTAGTGGGACCACCGTTGCCATGCGCCATTCTCTGGGCACATATCCTGTGGAGAGGCTGAAACTGAACAGGGTATTAAGATACGGGGTTAATTCCTTTTGGAGCTCGCTTATGACAAAGCCTGGGACACCATCTGGTCCCATGGAGGCAGTGTTTTTAGCTTTAGATAGAGCCTTGTTAACCAACATATCAGTAATAATTGGACTTACATAATCCCCTGGAATGGTAATAGGCCCTGTAGGTGGTGAGGGGGGGGGGGGATTTGCACTGAACCTGTCAGCCAAGATGTTGGCAATGTCAGAAGGGTCAGTATATTTTATTCCATTTTGTACTAGCTCAGAACAGACCTGATCATTGCCATTTAGGTTTTTGACGTAGCCATAGAAGGCCTTATGGTTATCCTTGGCATCCTTGGCAACTTTCTTTTCAGAATTAGCTTTAGTTGACTTGATGAGGGCCCTCAATTTCTTACTAATGCTGATTAGGGATGATTTTTCTACTTGAGATTTGGCATTTTTTGTCTAAGTCTCCTCCTTTTATTGTAAAGTTTGCTTATGGCCGGGGTCCACCAGACTGGTTTCTTCTTGCTTGAGGAATTAGTCTTAGTTTTATTTGGGATAGCATGGTCCATGCAATCCTGAAGATGCATATAGAGTGCCTTGGTGTAGGATTCCACATCCTGGATATTATTATCCTTCTGCAAGGGAATAGTGAAGCTTTCCACTTCGGATGCAAGTAGTTTGAAGTTTGCTTTGGAAAGGTTTTTGACTATGTTTTTTTTGACTGGGGGAGGTGGAGGCATGAGGATGTCCAGGGTTATCAGTTTGTGGTTGAATCTGACCAAGGAGGGAGTGATAACGGGTATGGTACAGTGTGCACCCATATTTGTGATGATTAAATCCAATATGTTGTCCCCTCTAGTGGGGGAACATATTAGTTGTTCAAGGGCATTTGAATTTATAAATTCTATGAATCGCTGAGCATAGGAGTTGGAACATTGGTAGTTCACACAGTCTATACCAGGGTAGTTGAAATCACCCAAGATTATGGTGTTGCGTAGGACCTTTATATTTTCCAATGTCTCAAGGAATGCAGAGTGAGCATCTTGGGACATGGTGGGCGATCTATAACCGGCTATGACTTGAAATGTGGTTTTGCCTGCTGATAGTGGCGCATGGATGATCTCTGGGGCATCATGCTGCGCTACTAACCTGGAGATATGGGTATCCTTGATGAATATGGATACACCTCCACCTTTTGTACTGCGATCCAGTAACTGAGGCCGGAAGGTATGATATGAATTGTAACCTGGCAGTGCTGGGGTGCTCTCTTGAGCCTTGAACCAGGTTTTTGTCACTGCACAAACATTGATTTTCTCCATGCTGAGGAGAGCCTCGAGTGTGTGCATTTTGAGGTTGAGACTTCTGGCGTTGAGTAGCATTACCCTTAGTTTTTGGTTACCTGTGCTGGTTACGGTGGTTGGTTTATCCTTTGAGCCTTGCCTAAAAAAGGCACTATGGGGACGGCAAGAGCCTTGGCCAGTATTTGAAAACCTAGGTGTGACAGGTGCAACCCATCTCTGGCAAAACAGTGAGGCTTGTCTATCATGTCATCCCAGGCAGACAAACACTGGTTCCCCTTAGAATGACACCAGAAGCTTAGCCAATTGTTGAAATTGATCATTTTGTCTTTGTGTTGTGGTATCATTCTAGGTGAAGGTAGTATGCTACTCAAGGCCAGGGTCATACCAGCTTGGGCTACATGATCAGAGAGCTCCTCATTGTCTCTTTTCATATAGTCCAGGGAGGTACGTCTTAGATCATTCACACCAACATGTACAATGACAGCGTCATACTTGTACTTGTTCTGGAGTGACCTAAGTGCTTGCGTTATGTGGCAGATCCGAGCACCCGACAGGCAGCTGACAGTAACTCTTTGCATACAAGACAGAGAAAACAGTGGCATTCGGTATTAAGGCTGTGACCTCTTCGAATATGCGCATTAGATGATACAGTCTCTTTAATGCTTTGTTCAGATCTCTTGGGTCAGTACATATTCTGATTTCTTCTGAGCCTTTTTTATGAGCTGCTACCATGAACAACACCCATTCGGTTGCTTCTGTGACTGGACAAAAAACACCTTGCTGCATCATTTTATTCAGCTCTGTCTGAACTTTATCCTGCATAGCTTTCGGAACTCTTCTTGCTGGTCTGACTACACGAGTGACCTTGAGGTCTAACTTCATAAAATACACAGCTGGAAGTTTGCCTAACTTGTCATTGAAAACATCAGCATACTCTGAAAAAATGGCTTCAGAAAAATTAGAACTCGGAAATGCACTTACATGATGGACCTCTTTTGCAAAGGAAAGCAGATTCATTCTCAAACTGTCTTTGAGAGCCAATAAAGATTGCACTGGTCTTCAGACTACATAGAATAACAAGCTGGAACAGTTCTTGGCCAAATAACATGAAACCATCACTGAACCTTCGGTCTGAATTTCTTCACCTCCACAAGCAACAAGTCTCGCACTACCAGCTACATTGAGTTCATTAGTTCTCACTTTGGCAAATGTGTTTGCTGATATAACATTGCACTTTAAACTAGTGTCTACTTTAAGCTCTGTGGATTTTCCATTAATCTGGACACTACAAAACACTTTGCTTCTTGTTAATAAATTTACTGCATCAACTCTTTCATCAAGTACTGATACACCATCTACATAGAAAGCTGCTTTGGCTTTACTTATTTGGGTGACCTTTGTTTACAACTGTGTGAGGCTTACTTGATTCACATAACTTTTGGAAGTGGTTCCATTTTGTACACTTGTAACATTGCTGACCAAATGCTAAGCACTTCTCTCTTTTAGACTCATGATTTGCATCACAATTGTGATAGTTAACAATAAAGCTGGACTTGGGTTTTGTTAATTCATGCTTGTATTGCACTGAGCTAGAACATGTTCCTTTCTTAGAACTTACTGGAAAGCTATGTGTCTTCCCTGGAAACTTTGTAGCTGCCATGTGCTTGTGCCTACTTTTGTTTGCCACATGTTGCATACTATCTACATTTGTTCTGGAGCCAACTGAACCCATGCTTTTGTCACTCGCAAGCATACATGTGTCCTTCTGTCACGTCATGGATTTGACAAATCTCTATGGCTTTGCTCAACATTAAATCACTCACTATCATGAAGTAAAATCTTTCTCACAGCAGCAGTGTTAATACCACACTCATATCTGCTCTTTATCAGCTCATCTTTAAGTCACCAAACTGACACATCTTAGCTTTATTTCTCAGGTCAGTTACATAAGCTGCAAATGTTTCCCCTGGTTTATGATCTCTCGTGTAAAACAAATGCCTCTCTAATATGGAGGTTACACATTTTTCTGAACTTGCACTTCAAACAATCTGGGTCTTCTCTAGATTCAGACTGTACAACAATATGGTGGTTTTCACCTTCTCCTTCATATACTGCAGGTGTGTACACAAATGAATGCTCTCTTTCTATGGCCTCAGACCCAGCTAGGTTTAGCAAAATGAATGTCCTTGTGCATACATCTCTAACTTCATAAGCTGCTTGTATAAAAATATCGTACTCTTGCTCAAATATTCTCCAATTCTCTGCAATATTCTGTTCAAATACATGTAGTAGGGGCTTTCGAAATCCGTTGCCATATTAACCCATACCAGTGAAAGGTTTTGTAAATAAGCACAAGCATATATTCATGCACATATGCTAGAAAGTTTTTCCAATATTTGTAACTTTGTCCGATACCTTTGTGCTTCTGAATTGGGTCTATGTCACATAGTCGAACTGCAATAAGTTCGACTATGTAAATGACGAACCTGGAAGTTCGAAATGCAATAATTTCGAACACACAGAACAGAGATTTTTTTCCCAGGGATAAAAATCGCTGTTCCAGTACAAAACCAAAAAACACATACACTTCAAACTGTTCCTAATATGGGGGGCTGTGCCCCCCACACACCCCTTACTTAAATATACCAACTCCAAGATCACACCACAGTGGAGGAAATAGCAAAGCCGCGGAAACGGGCCACTGTTTTTTTTCCCTGGGAAAAATTTGATGATGTTATGTGGTCCTATCTCGCCTACATTCATTACTGATGGGTTTGGAGCCGATAATCGGCTCCAACTCGGCCGACTATTTTCTAGCATGAAGTCTCTAATTGGCTGGGCTAACCGGTATCCCAGGATGCACCTCTCCCAAACCCCCAGATCTTGTTTGCCGCTCGTTGAGTTAGGACGTGGTCTCGAGCTTGGCTGTGGCTAAGTACCTTTTTGACTAAACTTTCTAAAGTTTTTATACCTTTCTGTCAAACAAAAGCTATTTTCATAGCTATATTGTGTTTTGTGTGTGTGTTTTGAGCTTGTTATAGTTTTGTGGAGAGTGTGTGTGGTTTCCCTTGTGTTTGGCGGGCTAGGCCCGTTTAATTTAGAGGGACCTAGTCCTCTCCTTCATCTTGTTCTCAGTGTTTTCTCTCGTCGATCCCTAAGGAGCGTTTAAATTAGAGTTCCTGTAGTGTATCCCGCCTTCCTATTGTTGTGTTGAGTGTTTGGAATTTGTTGGGCATGTCTAAAGAGCAAAAGGAGCATAAACCCTCTGGGTTTAAAAAATGCTCAAAGTGTGCCTATAAAATGTTGATCACAGATGGGCATGCCATCTGTGTTTATTGCCTTGGCGCGATTCACTTACAAGAATCCTGCAGTGTCTGCCATTCCTTCAGTTCTAGGGTGCTGCAGGAAAGAAAAAATAAACTGATTTTGAAGGGCCTGGTCAAGCCCTCCTTTGAAGAGGATATAGAGTCTGCTTCTTCTACTGGCAAATCCAAATCCACCAGAACTAAGAAACCATCTCCGGCTCCATCTAGTTCCTCGGAGCCCCCGGAGAAGATTTTGAAAATAGTTACAACTTCCTCGGCTCCGTTGGCTTCGGAGCCGCAGGATAGGAGCTCTGGTTTGTATACTGCTTCCTCGGCTCCATTGTCTTCAGGCGGCGCCGCAGGAGGTATCGGTGGTACTGGAGTTGACCGATTTGGAGCTGGTCACCCAGTGTTACATGGGAATCAATAGGTAGGAGATCCTCATCTCCTTCAGTTGCCTCCAAATCCTCTAGGTTATCTGATTTGGACATGGATAGGATGGTTCAGAGGCTCCTTCAGTCGCCGGTGTTAGCCAAATTGTTTTCGGCTCCTACCCAGTCGGCTCCGGAGCCTATTCCTATGTTGGTACCGATGATTCCTCCTCCAAGCATTGTGTCATCGGAGCTGGAGTGTTCGGCACCAAGTGATGTCCTTACGCTGGCTCCGGTACCCCTGGTGGGTTTATCGGAGCCGTCATCGGCTACAACCATTTTGGTTCCGTCATCTGGTTTCTGAACTCGGGTTTCCTCGGTCGAGCCCAAGGGAGATGCATCGGGACTTCTGTTGGCCCCGAGTCTCCCTCTCGGTGCTTCAGCTAGGGGGATCCCGACCCCAGTTGTGGTCTCAGAGACGGGTTAGTCCTCGGATTCGGGGGGACCCGCCTTCGAGGCCATGAGGAGCGCACTGGCCAGGTCATCAGTGACATCACTTGGATCAGCCACTCCGTCCCCATACACCCCGGCTAGAGCCTCTGACGCCCCTCTATCAGTGGACAGCGGAGCTCGAAGGCCTGAGGACACCCCCATGAGTGGTCCCCAGCTTTCTGAGGGCCCCTTAGACTCTGTGCCTGAGGAGCCTCTCAGGAAGAAGCTGTGCAAGAGGAAGCACATAGACTTCCAAGACGAGTCCATCACTTCGGATGCCGACCTCGATGATGCAAAGGGGCCCCCTAAGTCATCCTCCAATGATGTCTCCTTCTCCGACATCCTGGAGATTTTGAGGCAGAGAGGCGACTGGTCTTCCAAGCCCCCCTCTGAGGAGGAGTCGGTATTCCTCAAGACCTTTGGAGCTCAACCTTCCACCTCCTGGGTGTCTCCACCCTTCGATGATCTCTTAGACCTGATTTGTCGAAGGGTGTGGGAGCACCCTGATTCCATAGAACCAGTGCCCAGTCATCCTAATAAGTTCCTGTCTGCTCCCCCGGCGAAAGAGTTTTTGACAAAAGGGGTCCCTGTAGATGCCATGGTGATGGTGTCAGCTACTCAGCAAGAAGTTGCAGAGGCTTCTTCCTCTGTCCATCCTTCTAACAAGGAGTCCAGGAGTATGGATCGCTATGGGAAGCGTACCCTATCTTCAGCGACCTTTACACTGCGGTCTCTGAATTACCTTTGTCACTTTACTCGGCTCCAGCGAGATCTCCTCAAAGAGTTGGGAGATACCTTGATGGGTAACATGCATGAGGCGGTAGTGCAGACTGTTAGCACCCAGTTGTCTACCCTTGGTTCCATTGCATACTCGTCCATGAGGCTCATATCCTATGCAGCCAAAGGGTCTAGTAGGGCAGCTAGCTCAGGCTTGGCTCTTAGGAGGCAAGCCTGGATGCACCAATGTCAATTTGCGGAGGCCTTCAAGTCTTCCTTAACGGACGCCCCCTTCGATGGGTCCTCTCTTTTTGGACCCAAAGTGAAAGAGACTCTCACCAGATGTGAACAGGAGGGTAAGACTTTATCTGCCGTAGGTGCCCATTTTTCTCTTCCCTCTAGGCCTTATCCCAAGGCTCAGAGAGGAGGGAAGATGTGGTTCAAGAAATCACAAAAGTCTTTCCCAGCCACGCATGGTGAGCCCCTTCCAGAGGCAGAGATGGGGGGAATTATTCTGGAAGACGCCATCCTAGGGGCAGAGGAGGCCCCCGCAATCTGGGAGACTTCGACTCCTTTCGTGGATCTTCCTATCAGCTTCCCTGATGGATCGCCCGACTGTGCTGCTCTGGAGCCAGTCGGGGGGTCGTTTTTCGAGGCATCCTCAAGCCTGAGAGAGCATCACTCAGGATCGATGGGTGCTTCAAATAATCACCGGAGGTTACACCATTCCCTTTTTTTCACCCCCTCCCCTAATCAAAAAAATCCTGGATGTTCCACCCAGTCAAAGGGATCAAGTAGCGCTAGATCTATCAAAGCTGCTAAGAAAAGGAGTCATCCAACCCGTCCCCTCAGACCAGATCAGATCAGGAACTTACTCAAGACTCTTTTTGGTGCCGAAAAAAACAGGGGACCTGAGACCCATCCTGGATCTCAGCTGATTGAATCACTACGTCCTGAAGTCCAAATTCCGAATGGTCACTCTTCAATCCATCTTCCCATTGTTGGGAGAGGGAGTATGGATGTGCTTCATTGACCTCAAGGACGCCTATTATCACATCAAGATAAACAAGGCATCCAGGAATCATTTACGCTTCCGGCTGGGAGCAAGTCATTTCCAGTTTCGAGCCCTGCCCTTTTGTCTCGCCACAGCCCCCAGGGTGTTTACCAAGTGCTTGGCAGTGGTGACAGCTCACCTGAGACTTCTAGGATTCCAGGTGTTTCCTTACCTGGACAATTGGCTTCTTACCGCCCCCACCAGGCATCTCCTCATCCAAGCCAGAGAGGGTACCATAAACCTTTGTCAAAGGTTAGGAATTACACTAAACTGGGAAAAATCTGCCTTGCTGCCCTCACAGCGTGTTGTATTTATAGGCGCAGAGTTAAACTTGGTCCTAATCAGGGCCTTTCTACCTCAAGAAAGGATAACAGTGTTGCAATCTCAGGTCCAGGCTCTATTGCCCCAGAAGAAGGTCCAAGCCAGGTTAGTTCTTCAGTTATTGGGATCCATGGTGGCGACCATCATGTTAGTACCCTTAGCCAGGCTACACATGCGGATCCTCCAGTGGCTCCTTTCAGTCCAGTGGTCCTATCAAAAATTACCCCTCTCTCACCCAATTCTCCTCACAGAGCATTGCAGGCAGGATCTCCATTGGTGGCTATGTTCCTCCAACCTGGACAAGGGGAGGAATCTAGTCCCCCTCTCTCCTGCTGCCACAGTGACCATGGACCTTCCCAGATAGGGTGTGGGGCCATTATCTGGGCAGATCGGTCCAAGGCACGTGGCAGGACCACGAGGTACACTTACACATCAATGTCCTAGAGATGAGAGCAATGGTGTTAGCGTTGCAAGCACTTCAGTGCTCTCTTCCCTGGGGAACGATTGCTATTCACTCAGACAGCATGTCCGTTGTTTGGTACCTGAACAAGCAAGGGGGAACCAAGTCCTACCCCCTTTGCAGAGAAGCCATGAGAGTGTGGAATTGGGCAGTGTCTTCCCAATGGTTTCTAGTGGCAACGCACATTCCGGGAATATCCAATGTGATAGCAGACAGGCTAAGCAGAGCTATTCTAATGCCTTACGAGTGGTCCCTGAACAACTGAGTTGCGACTCGGATCTTCAGCAGGTGGGGTCAGCCTTGCTGCGATCTCTTTGCCAGTCCCCTCAATGCCAAATGCAGCAACTACTTCACTCTGATCCCCCCACATGGGGAGTCACCCAGGGACTCCCTAGTCCACGGTTGGCCTTCCGGTCTGCTCTATGCCTTTCCTCCGTTTCCTCAGTTACCAAGAGTGACTCAGAAGGCCATTCACTTGGGAAGCAAGATGATTCTAATTGCTCCACACTGGCCCCACCAGGTCTGGTTCCCCTTCCTTCAGCAGTACACTGTGGATGGTCCTTGGACTCTGGATCCAGTACCAGACCTTTTGACTCATATGTCGGGACAGCTCCACCCCTCCCTTCAGTCCCTCAGGTTGACAGCCTGGCTGCTCCACTTCCATCGACAGTTAGACTACATTCCTTTTCACCTGAGGTGGTGCATATCCTTTCATCATCTCACAAGTCCTCCTCCAGAAGAGTTTAGCAAATGGAAGAGATTTTCCATCTGGGCTCAGGCACAAGGCCTGGACCCTTTCACAGCCCCTATATCGGCGGTCTTAGACTTTTTAGCTATGCTCTTCCGACAGGGCTCTGCTCTCTCAACCATTAAAGTGCAGCTGGCAGCCATTTCTAACTTCCATGTATCCTATGAGCCCTCTCTTATGGGCCATAAACTTTGCAAGGCCTTTTTGAAAGGAGCCTGGTTACTGCGTCCTCCTGTGTCAGAACCCATCATGCCATGGGATTTAAATCTGGTATTGCAAGCCATCAATTCTCCGCCCTTTGAGCCAGCTGCCACTTGCGAACTGAAATTCTTATCCTGGAAGACGGCTTTCTTAGTGGCCATCACTTCGGCTAGAAGATTATCAGAACTTCAAGCATTGTCCATTAGGCCCCCGTATTTGATATTCCATAAGGACAGGATATCCTTGAGACTTAATCCGTCCTTTCTCCCTAAGGTGACGTCTACATTTAACCTCCACCAATCCATTGAGTTACCTGTGTTTTTTCTCAACTTCTCCAACAAGGCGGAGTTCAAATTTCATCAATTGGACATGCATAGACAACTAAGATTTTATTTACACAGGACGAAACATGTAAGAAAATCAGATCAATTGTTTGTCTCTTTTTCGGAGAATAGAACGGGTAGCTCTGTTTCCAAGTGCACAATTTCCAAGTGGATTAAGGATTGCATTACCTTTATTTACTCATCAGCAGGCAGAAACTTACCCTTCCCAGTCAAGGCTCATTCCACTAGGGCAGTCTCGACTTCAATAGCATATCATGCCAGGCCTTCCTTAGACGACATTTGTGCAGCGGCCACCTGGGCTTCTCATCACACCTTTATCTCTCATTACAAGCTGGACGTGGCATCTAGAGGCCGGGCTTCCTTTGGTTCCACGGTTCTCAGGAGTATTTTCCTATGAGCCTCCCGGGTTAGAGGTGCTAGGGACGCTGTCCCATCAGTAATGAATGTAGGCGAGATAGGACCACATAACATCAGTTAGTTATGTACTCACCATAACAATCGATGTATATGGTCCATCTCACCTACATTCTTACGTACCCTCCCACCTGCCCCCTGCCTGAAAGATTTGGAGGAAAATTGCTCTGAGACCCTTCAGAATCGGTTTATTCCCTTTTCCTGGGGATGATATTCCTCTTAGTGAGGTTGGTGTATGTGGAGTGATTGCGATGTATGCAAACAAGATCTGGGGGTTTGGGAGAGGTGCATCCTGGGATACCGGTTAGCCCAGCCAATTAGAGACTTTGTGCTAGAAAATAGTCGGCCGAGTTGGAGCCAATTATCGGCTCCGAACCCATCAGTAATGAATGTAGGCGAGATGGACCACATACATTGATCGTTATGGTGAGTACATAGCTAAATGTTCCGCGGCTTCACTATTTTGACATTTTGAACTTCCCAGTTCGATGTTATGGTGTTCGGACATTCAAACTCTTTCGGGCATTCAAACTCCTAATATAGACCCTCTGAATTTATACCTTTTTGAGGTTTTTGAAATAATGTTAATAAACAAACTTGTAGTACCTTTGAATAATTGGATTTTGCAAAATAAACTTCTCAGGCGCAATGCTAACGTCATTTATCATCATGTTGCTAAAGTCATTTATCATGATTTTAAGAAACATCTCAAATAACCACGATGAGAGTAAAATAACTCTCAGGCACTGTAATACTCTTGTAATACGTTTTGCAATGAATCACCTCTTATTAGTGTAAGAGACATATCAAATAACTGCATGATGCGAATAAACTCGACCTGTCTTGCCCAAAACTCAATAACATTTCAAAGTAGTTTCACTTTGCGAATAACTGGATACAGCACACTGAAATGTCCCCAAAATGACAGTACCTTGATAGGCAACTCTTTGCAGTGTAAGAAACACTCTGTAATGGTGGCACTTTGCGAATAGACACACCCAGCACAAGAAATTTTTCTAAATGGCTATTCTTTGGCTGTATCTCATGAAACAGTTGCACTTTGCACGCAATAAACTAAAATACATGCAGAGTAGTAAGCACACACTGTAAGCACTTTTACACACTTTAAGATACTTTGAATAACTTTAGTTATGCCCTTGATACAATACAAAGTCGTAGTTATGCAAAAACATAGCACTTTGCCAAAACACATGCAGTCACCTTGCTTTATTTTTTTGCTTAATGTGCCCTTTTTGCCCTTATTATATTTGTTTTGCTTGTTTAAGCCCTTTTCATGCCCAATGTACTTTTCTTATGCTCATTTTACTCTAAACATGCACAGTTCTGCTTTAAATACATTCATTTTATTTTAAACATGCTCATTTTGCTTTACTGTTAATTGTTTGTTCAAATAAATTTATTTTAAATATTTCTTTTTAGCCAGCAAACTTTTTGTGCTTTCCGCTGGCTCAATAATGCAGTCTGTGCCCTTGTAATGCCCCATTTTGTCTCTTCTATCAAATAAACAGTTTGTGTTTTTTCTCATTACCTTTGATTCTTTTCTGGCTCTTTTTGTGCTCATTTCTCTTAGTTTTACCTTCACTGTCATCTCTGCACCATATTGCTCTGGATATTATTCTCTTCGATCCTGGTTCTGATACCATGTCGCTGTCCTACTCTGGACACAACAGAAGAGTCTTTATGGGTTCTGTTCAGGCAGCTTTATTTTATACAAACACAACACTATAGAAGATTGTTGACTTTAACTTAAGTAAATTTTATACAAACTAAGAACTGTGATCATGCATGCTCTCACTCTGGCTGCTCTTACAAAATGGCACTAGGGATTGCACATGTCTGGAAGTCATACGTGCATGTACAGCCTTGACATGCTTCTTAAAGATACAGCACACTTCACTTGCACCCTGATCTACAAATGGTACACTCAAACTTAGTGCAACTGCAACTGACAGCCTGGGTGATTCTATTTTGATACATTTGGGTACTTGTTCCGTGAGGATGTGCAGCAGATATTTAAGAGGGCAAGAAAACCTCCAACTTGAAAATCTTATGTTTACAAGTGGAAGAGGTGCCTAGTCAGTAACAGAGGTCCCAGAATGGTTTTAACCCTTCTGTTTTTGAAATATTTGTGTAAGCTGCTTACAGATGATTTGTCATATGCTTCTATAATAGTAACTCGTGCAGCCATCCCAGCTTGTCTACCCTTGCATCTCCTTCATTTGCCTCTTTTTTGTGGTCTAACAGTTTATTAAAGGACTGTTGCACATCAGACCACCTCCAAAGGTAAATTCCTTCTCTCTGGGATTTCAGCTTTGTTATTGAAAAATTTACCTTACCTCATTTTGAACCTGCCTGTCAAGTTGATTTATAGTTCATTACTTAGAAAACGTTTATTACTCATTGCTATGACATCTGCAAGGTGAGTCAGTTGGCTAAGTTAAAATAGCCCACAGACGCAGATAGCCTAGTACTAATTTATGAATGTACGAACCCTTGAGTCTCTGTTCTGCAAGCTAAGCTCTCATGGTGGGCCAACCTTATGTGATTTTTGGAAGGGCAGGCTTGCATTATGCAGTGGTCCATCAATCATACTCAAAGTTGTTCCTGAATTTACCTTGAGTCAAGCCGTTAATTTCCCAGTATTCTATCCTGACCCAAAAAAGAAGGGAGAAAGGATTCTACATACTCAACTCAGGTATGAACTTGACTGAACAAAGCCATTTAGGAATGCTGAACAGCTGTTTGTTTCCTATATGGGGTTTAAGAAAGGCCAGCTTGTCTCTGAGCAAACTGTTTCACAATGGTCATCCTCTGCTATTGTCTTCTGTTGCTCCTACCATAGTAAATCTCTTCCAGGCAAGCTTAAAGTTCACTCGAATAGGACCTTATCCTCTTCAATGGTATATTGGAAAGGGGTGGACTCTAAAGGCATTCTAGAGGTAGCAACTTGGTCCTCTATTGATACCATCACAAAGTACTACAAACTGGATTCCTTTTCAAGGATCTTTTGTAAGGACCATTCTCCAGGGTTTCCTCGATCCTTATCCTTCAACCTCCCAGATATGGTAAGCTTTGGGAATCTGCCTGAAATGCCACTGAGACAGTGTGACTGATGAACATAGTATTGTTGTGTAAGTCCTACTTACCTGTAACAGTAGATGTTTATCATATTGATCACTGCATTAGGCTTAGCTATACTGGTTATATCCTTCTAAGGATATAACAGTTGGCATGCTTCCAAAGTTTTAGAGCACCTTCCATGCACCAAACTTATTGTCCTTAAACACTAGTAGTTTACTGAGTCTGGTTCAGAGTTTAATTCATACTATTGATGCTTCTTGTAAAGTAGTTTCCGGTAAAAGAAAGAGGAATGCCTCCTTTCTAGAAGAGATTCAAGATTCTGAATCTATACAGGGGAACGAAGGGACACATAAAAGATGTTCATCGTGTTACACTGCTACAGTCATTACACTTGGGTTTTCCTGCTGTCAGGCAGTCCCGCAGTCGGCCAGAGTTCCAAAGTCTTGGTCCGGCGTCAGTTTCTGTCGCCTCCTCCCTGTCGTCAGTGTGACAGGGGTATATAAGATGCAGCCGATGCCATTTTCTTCAGTCTTTCTTGCCGCACAGTGCCCGAAGCAAAAGCAGTTCGCAAGTGCCGGTTGGCCGTCTCTTGAGATTTTCATTCCGAATCCAGAACCGAAGTCTTCTACAAAGCTAAGTACCCCGTTGGGGAAACATTTTCTTGCATCAGACCGATGTCAGTAAAAGTTAATAACTGTATTTCTTGTAGGAAGCAAATACCTCATAAGGATTTCCATTCTTATTGTATCCTATGCCTAGGCCCTGACCACGACGTTACTGATTGTCGGTTTTGTGCTAGGTTTAACAAGCACACTATTAAACGTCGGTTTGATTTTGCCCGACATTATTTTGGTAGAAAATTCAATTATAACATGCTGTTGGAACTTCCGATGACCGGAATACACAAAAAGCGTAAAGACATGGATAGGCATCCGAGGCCCAAAACTGACGATGAAGCCTCTTTTAGGCCAGTCACCGGTTCTCCGGTTTTCAGCGAGGCGCCTTCACAGCCCCTGATGACCGCTTCTGTAGAACCACAAGCCACCTCTGACTCCCACGTGGAGACGGCTGGGCCTTCAGATGCACAAGCTCTTCAGCCTACCGAGACTAACCTTTCAGAGGGATCTGGAGTAGCTGAGCAACCCAGAGCTACAGAGGGTGTCTTCAGACCTACTCAGTTAAGCATTAAACCCTCAGCTAAGTCTAAGCCTCCTTTAAAGTCAAAGAAACAATTACAGCATTCTCCAGGTCAGGCCTCCATGCCTAAGAAACAAATGCTCAAAATGGCCAAAGACCTAATTACTCTGATCAGAGGGTCCCATCCCCCTCCTGATAAAAGGCCTAGACAGGATGCAGACTATGACTCATCCGACCAGGTGTCCATCTCTTCTGATTCATCCTCAGGCCTAGGATACTCTTTACCCCCTTATGAGGATTCTGATGCTGAGGAATCAATTCCATCAGCCTCACCACCTGAGGACTACTCCTTTGGGGAAAGTTTACATACCATGAGGGAGCATTTCCACTGGGAAGGCCAGGATTACTCAGAATCCAAGAAAAGGCTCAGAGACTTCCTTTTATTACATCAACACAGACCCCTTGCTATTCTGCCAGTGTTAGATATTGTGGATGATGTTTATACTGAATCCAGCTTAAATCCTGATTCCTTACCTCCAGCCCCTGTTAAACCTGACAGATACTACAGAGTCCCTGGCTCACATAAATTTCTGTATAAAAGCCCTGTCGCTGACCCTGAAACTATTTCTCAGGGACCCAAAGGAGTTAAGGCCTCATCAGCCAAGAATCCAGTTCCCTCTGACAGAGATTCCAGAGCATTAGACAGATGGGGAAAGAAAGTATATACGTCTGCAACTTTAGCAATGAGAGCCTTAAATTGCCAGTTTCACATGCTAAAATATCAGCAATTTTTACTGTCTCAGTTAAAACAAAACATGCTTCCAGAATCAGATCCTCCTAATTTTAAAGAAATGCAGGATTTATTGCATGCAGCTGAACAAGTGGGAAAGCATAGTTTGCAATGTGGTTTTGATTCTCTAGCGGCCTCCTGCAGAGCAGCAGTTACAGGCTCTATCATTAGAAGACATGCTTGGTTAAAAGAACATACGTTACCAGATCATGTTAAAGCAAAATTATTGGATGCACCTTTGCAGCAGGATGTGTTATTTGGAGTTAAGGCAGAAGAGGTATTAAAGAAAATGGAGGATAAGGTAAAATCTATGCAAACGGTGAAGGATTTCTTACAGGTTCAGCCTCCTAGATTTAGCAGAAACTGGCCAACTAAGAATTAGTCCTTTCCAATTACAGACAGACCTCAAAGGGGAAGATACAGATGTCCAAAAGGTAGAGGTCAAACACAAGGTCCTTACAGGCCTCGACAATGGGTTGCATCAGGCCAGAAAGAATGGGAAGACAGGCCACAACCATATAAAAATCAGCTCCAATGACTTCCCACTACAGCTGCTAAACAAATCCTTCTTGGCAGCCCCCTTGGGAGGAAAACTAGCACTCTTCTACCACAACTGGCAAATGATCACCAAAGACAAATGGGTTCTCAACATTGTATTTCAAGGTTACAGGTTCCACTTTCACACTCTGCCAAGGTTAAAAGGAATGTCAAATCTGCCACCAAATCAATGGGCAGAGGCTCAAAACAAATTACAGCACTCGTGGATATGAGAGCTATTCAAAAGGTACCATCACAGGAGCAAGGACAAGGATTTTACTCAAGACTCTTTCTGGTACCCAGAAAGGACAAAGCCTGGAGGCCCATTCTGGATCTTTCATCTCTAAACACTTACCTGGATGTTCCGAAATTCAAAATGTTGACATTACAGCAGCTTTTTCCCATGCTGGGCAAGAAAGCTTGGCTCGTGACTTTGGACCTCAAAGAGGCATACCTGCATATCCCTATCAGACAAAACTGCAGAAGATACCTCAGATTCATAGCTGGTTCAATGCACTACCAATTCTCTGCCCTGCCCTTTGGCTTATCTACTGTGCCCAGGGTCTTCACAAAGTGCCTGGCACCAGTAATTGCATTTTGCAGACAGAAAGGAATTCAAATTTATCCGTACCTGGACGACTGCCTGATTCAAGCAGAGAGCAAGGACATTCTTCTAAAGCATCTGGCGTTTGTAAAAAGTTATTAAGTTGCCTAGGGTACACAGTAAATGAAAATAAATCAAAACTAGTGCCCTCACAAGAGATTATATTCCTGGGTGCCAGCTTGAACACAACGGCCCAGATGGCTTATCTCACACCAGACAAACAAGGACAACTGACTCAATACTTTCAATTGATGGCAACAAAGACCCAGCTCCCTGCAAGAAAAATTCTGCAGGCCTTGGGTTACATGGCATCCTGCATGCTACTAATTCCATATGCCAGACTGCATATGAGGAAACTACAATGGTACCTAAAGAATGTATGGTCTCAACACTGTCAAAGTTTGGAAACAGTTATACCACTAATCCCTTGCCTTCAACAGGAGTTTCAATGGTGGGCTCAAGCTTGTCACCTCAACAAGGGACAGCCTTTTACACAACCCACAGCCAGGCAAACACTGAAAACAGATGCATCGGATTATGCCTGGGGAGCACACATGGCAGGCAAATGTATTCAGGGCACGTGGACCGCAGAACAAAGGCATCTTCACATCAATCAAAAAGAGATGCTAGCTGTACAAAATGCGATTATAGCTTTCAAGGACCTGCTGCATCTAGGACAGCTACTACTAAAGACAGACAACACCACAGTTATGGTACATAAACAAGCAAGGGAGCACTCACTCCCACCCCCTATGCAGACAAGCTATGACCTTATGGAATACAGCTATAAACCTTCAAGTTCATCTGCAAGCGCAATTCCTGCCAGGAGAGAAAAACACACTGGCAGACGACTTAAGCAGAAACATCATGGATCCCCATGAATGGGAGTTGAATCCACAAATATTCAGAATGATAACACAGAAATGGTGGAGCCCGGACATAGATCTGTTTGCATCCCCAATAAACTGCCAGCTACAAAAATTCTGCACAAGGAGTTACCATCCACAAGCATGGAAAGTGGATGCCCTCTCATTCAGCAGGAAGAACCTACAAGTATACGCTTTCCCACCACTACCTCTCCTGCCAAAGGTACTCATAAAAGCCATGCAGGAAGAGCCAAAGATGATCCTGATTGCACCAGACTGGCCATGCCAGCACTGGTACCCAATCTTAAGGAGCTTAGCACAAGAACCACTCTGGATTTCGCCTCAAATCCCACATCTGCTGACTCAGCACAACAAACAAATACTACACAGCCAGCTAAAGACCTTAAACCTAGCTGCATGGAAGATTCCTTAGTCAAGCAAGCAATGCCTCTCTCCAAAGCTGTTATGGATGTCATTCTGGAGGCCAGAAGGCCTAGTACCAGAAAAGCCTATTCGGATAAAGAGATTCTGTGCCTTGACCAAGCTCACAGCCTTGACCCTCTTGTCCCAAACATTCCTCAGATACTACAATACTTAACTGAGATGCTGGACAAAGGACTCTCCTTCTCATCCATCAAGATCCACGCCTCTGCCATCTCTGCCCATTACAACACAGATCCACCAATTTTCTCTAATCCTCTGTTAAAACAGTACCTCAGAGGGGCTAAAAACATAAGACCACCCTGTAGAGCACCTACTCCAACTTGGGACCTCAACTTTGTTTTGGAGAAGCTAACTTTACCTCCTTTTGAGCCAACCAACACAGCAGAATTAAAATATATCTCTTGGAATACTGCTCTGCTCCTGGCAATAACATCAGCACGAAGAGTTTCAGAATTACAGGCACTAATGGCAGTGGAACCTTTCCTCATTTTCCACCTGGACAGGGTGTCTTTACGAACTAACCCTACTTTTATGCCAAAGGTGATATCCAGTGTGGCTCTAAACCAAACTATTCATCTGCCAACTTTTTATCCTAAACCACAGAATAAAGGAGAGAGACTACTGCACTCGTTGGATGTTCACAGGTAGTTACGCTTCTACTTGGACAAAACCAAAGCTTTCAGAAAATCTGAGCAATTATTGGTAGCATATGCTGCAGGAGCACAGGGAAAGCCATTTCAAAACAGACTTTTTCAAAATTATTTTATTTTATTTTATTTTTTTTATTTTACATTTGTTGACCGGGCTAGTCCAGCTGGATAATTTCCATTTTCAGTGGAGGCCCGGGGAGAAAAGCTCCACAGATCAAAGCAAGGTTATAGAAATTAAACATTTACAATAAATGCCTGTGACACAGACAGTGAGCAACAATGCATACATATTAGTCTAGATCAAGTAATAAAAAACACATAGTGCTATCTACGTGTTGAGAAAGGCATTAATTCTTTACCTTTTTTTTTTTTTTTTTTTTTTATGAGAACAGTAGTAACAGTACAGTCATTAAGTCATTTGTGATCACAGAGAAAGGTTGCAGTTTTGAAATGAGGAAATATGAAGATAGTAGATTAGTCTGGATTGGTACAAATGGATAGCACATTGTATATGTTTCTGCTACACATACCATGGAAAACCTGTACCTAGCAGCATTAGATCTCACTCCACCAGGGCAACAGCCACTTCAACTGCCTACCTCAAAGGAGTACCTACCAAGGATATTTTGGAAGCAGCAACTTGGAGTTCTGTACACACCTTCACCAAGCATTACCATCTGCCTCTATACTCTAAATCTAGAGCTGGCTTCGCCACTGCAGTGCTGCAGGGCCTTATAGCCACCCCAAATTCCTTATAGGACCAGCCACCCTTCCTCAGCTTTGGGATTCTATCCAAGTGTAATGACTGCAGCAGTGTAACATGATGAACATAGTACAGTTTTGTACCTACCATAAATGTAGATGTTCGAGTGTAGACACTGCTGCAGTCCAGGTTACCCACCCTCCTTCCCCTCTTACTGGCTGGTACGTACCTATGTCTTCTACCATTACTACCTATGGGGAGTATTTGCTGGTAGCTGTAAGTTGTTTTTTGCTTTTCTTATGTATGTTTTATTAGCAATTGGAATTTCCTACATATTTAGAGGCACCTGACATCTGGGGTAAGAAAAACTGAAGAAAATGGCATCGGCTGCATCTTATGTCACACTGACATCAGGGAGGAGGCGACAGCAACCGATGCCGGACTAAGACTTTGGAACTCTGGCCGACTGCGGGACCGCCTGACGGCAGGATAACCCAAGTGTAATGACTGCAGCAGTGTCTACACTCGAACATCTACATTTATGGTAGGTACAAAACTGTACTGTATTCTCCTCAGATTTTGGATTCAGACTCAGAGAGCTCAGATTCTGACTGTCCTTGTATGTGGTTCTCTCTCTCTGAGACTGTTTCTAGACTGTAACAAACTAAAAGACAGCAAAACAAAACCCATTTAATCATTAAAAACAAACAAAATAAGGTACAAGTACAACATTAACAGCGCTTTCGTCTTTCATAAAGACTTCCTCAGACTCAGTCCCTCAGAAATACTATGCTCTGTTACAGAAAGCTTTTCCAGAACCTGCACCCATTCCTCCTTATCTGTCAACTTTAGAGGATGTGTGTTACTGCCTGCGATTTTCCTGACAGTCAGCTAGCAGTCCCTAAAAAGACAGGGTAGTATATATAAAATTCTTAATCTTTTAAGATTGTGTACACTCTTCCCAGATCTGATTCAGCAGCTATAGCTTTAATGAATCCTTCTTCAGCTAAACACTTGGTTCCAATCCTACTATTTCTGAAAAGGGTAGCAGTGCAGCGGTTAGTGTAATCACCTCACAGCAAAAGTTTCCCTGGTCTGATTTTCAGCTGGGTTGCCTTCTGTGTGAATTCTGCATGCCCTCCATGTGTTCACATGGGTTTCCTCTTGGTGCTCCGGTTTCTTCCCACATTCCAAAAACAGGCAGCAGGTGGATTGGACACTCTGAATTGGCCCTAGGAGTGTGTGTGTGTGTGTGTGTGTGTGTGTGTGTGTGTGTGTGTGTGTGTGTGTGTGTGTGTGTGTGTGTATGTGGGTGAACTACAGCAGTCAGGCTAGCCGCCTGACTGTATAAACTTTGGGTCTAGATGATTATCACTGTTGAAGTGACAACCTGACCCCATGTGCAAAAATGGGAAAATAGGTTAAGAATGGATGGGAAGATTATTGATAAATATGGGAAGAAAATGCATGCTTCTACTACGTTTGATTTTCAGAATTTTGAATTGTCAAGCTCATATGTTAAGGTTTGTTGTGACTAATTGTGAAAGTATGAGGAATGATTTGTCTGTAGTTTCTTGTATGGGAAAACTTGCTTTCAGTAATTTATTTTTTTCTGTTGCTCAAGCCACTACTCACTGTATACAGTATGTGTATGACTCTGCTGATACCTCTTCAAGGGCTGTGGCCACTGGTACTGTTTTGAAGAGGTTTGCATGGCTGCATTCTGAGAACCTCCCATTTGATGTTAAAAATTCTCCTTTAGAAAAAGATTTAGTTTTTTCTCCTCTGCTGCTGAGGTGATCAAAAAGTGTGATGAAGGGGGTAAGCTGATAAAGGGAATCTGTCAGATATTTCAGCTCTCCTTTTTCAAAATTTCCAAGGGATTCTCTAACTCCCCATCAAACTTTGGTAAGAAACAAAATAAACAATCTCAATAAATTGCAGGTAAATAGGCATTTACAAAGAAATGGAAATGAAGGTTCCAAGAAGAATTCCCTAAATTCCTAAAACCAAGGACAGTGCAATAAAATATAATTATTTAAGAGACTTTCTCCCCATTCCCACCCTGACAGACATTTTTTTCTTCCAGAAAGTCTTTATCTTCAAATACCTCTTAAACTTTTAGCTCAAGAAATCTGGACATAGCCTAAAATAACTGTACTTATACAATTAGAACGTTGCTATAATAAGATTTATGTTAGCTTACATTTTATAAAGGGTATGAAGTCTGAAACTGAAATGTAAGTCATTGTTTAGTGATTTCAACCTCTAATGATTTGCCCACAAACCACAAATTTTATGAGCAACAGACCAAAAAATGAGCAAAAAATCTAGACAATCTGTGAAAACTTGCACAGTTGAAAGGTGTGATCTTCCCTTTTTTCTTTGGCATCAGTTGGAGACAAATGGGTTCAGAAGATCATTCATCAAAGTTAGACATGGCAGTGGGAGGAAATTCCCCATTTCCAGGAGGTAATTCGTCATCCTTCAGAGCAGACTCTTTTGTTTCCACCAGTCATATGCTGTCCCAGGGAGTGATAGAACCAGTTCACCCTTCCCAGCCCTCCCAGGTGGGAAGGAAGTTTTATTGAAAGACATTTTCAGTGGCAAAGAAAGAAAATACCTGGAGACTAATTCCTGATGTTTCTTCCCTAAAACTGTTTGTGATACTGCCCAGATTCAAAATAATGTCACTTCACAACCTGTTACCTCTTCTTCCTCACTGATATATCCTGGTAACACTAGATTTAAAAGATGCTTCCCATCACATTCCTATTCATCAAGACTTCAGGTGTTTCTTAAGGTTTTCATATTATCAGATCTAATGCTGTCAGTTTTCATTAATTCCTCAACAGTTGGGTTCGGATCTGATCCTTGGATCCAATTTGGCCATTACTATAGCTCATGGTAAACATAAAGTTCTCAATCTTGGTAACCACAAAGTTCTCAAGCTTCTCCCTTACCCACAATGCACAAAACCTAATGCCTCAGATCTCATTTGCCCCTTCTGAAAAATAGATGTAGTCATCTGAGCTCTTGAGCTTATTTTCAGATAAGTGTATTTTTCTTTGCAATTTTTCCCTATATATTTTCTTACATTTGCTGTATCCCTTATACCATTCCTGGTATTTCAGTATGCAATTACCCTTTTTCTATTTATCTTTTTCTTTATACATTTCAGTGTACTCCTGCATACTATTGTTAGTATTTTTTCCTCCCTTGCCCTTATTTCCCTTGTTGTTCTATATTTTTTCTTTCTATTTTCAAAGATGTCTGAAAAATGACCTTCAGGGTTTAAGAAATGTAAAAAATGTGGTTATAAGTTTTTTCCTATGTCAGAGACACATGAACTATGTCTGTACTGCCTGGGTCCAGACTACATGAACATAGACTGTTGTGTTTGTTAGAATTTTAACCCCCATGCTATTGTGGATCACAGGAAAACATTGATTTTAAAACTGTCTTTTTGGAAGCAATTACTGTGGATCATCTCCCCAAAACTATATCTAAGGGTCCTTCAAAAAAGTCCTGAGACCATCTTGGCCTTCCACTCCGTTGTCGATTGATCCGATGGCTTCTGTATCAAAGCTGGTTTCTGGATCTCCAGAAACTTCTTCAGATTCGAGTATGTTGGAACCAAGTCTTCCTCCAAGAAGACAATATTCACTAACCAGTGACCAGATGCCATCTAAGGTCCCATCCCAGTTTTTGGAAAGATGGAATTCAAAACCTCCTTCTTTAGCCTCTTCTTGTTCTTCCAGAAGTCTCACTGAAGCCGATGTGGATAGGATGATGCAGAAATTTCTCTCAGCACAGATACAGATGGGTATTCTCCTGACTCCTACCCCTTCAGATCAGGAAGCATTTGTTTTCTCTAACCCTCAACTTTCAGATCCTTTTCCGATCCAGCAGTCCATTTTGGATCCCTGGGATCTGAGTTTGCTGAGACTGTCTGGATTGGATCCAAGGCTATTTTTTTCCTTGGCTCTGTGGATTTCTCTGAGTTCTCTGGCTCTGATGAGTTTAGAAATGGATGACTGTCGGAGTCATAGTGTCCCTATCAGATCCAAAGTCTTGGAGTCAACTCTGAAGTTGTCAAGAGTCACCTCTGCCCCTTGGAGCCTTGGCATTGGACAGCTCGGCTCTGACCTCCACCTTGGGTGGAATGCCTTCAAGGCAAGTAGAGCCTATTGTGCAGAAGCATGGCTTCTCAGCTGCATCAACTTCCTTCTCCACAGGACATTCTGCTTTTGCAGTGGTGGAGAGTGTTTTCTCTGCTTCAGCAGGATGGATGGTCTCTCTCCCCTCAAATCTCCTTTTAGGATCTCATGTGTCTCTCTTCACCTTGAGCCTCACCATTTGACTTCAGAGGGACAGCCAGCCCAAACTCTCCAGGCTATCCAGCAGGGTATCACCATCTCTTCTGATACTTCTCCAGAGCATCCCACTGAAAAACTACCTAGGAAGAGAAAGTGCAAAAGGAGGCACTTGGATTCCCCACAAGAATGTTTCACTGAAGATACTGATTTCGATGAAGGGGAAGGATCCCCAAGATCACCACCCTAAGACATCTAAATTTGGAGACATCCTAGAGATCCTTAAACAAAGGGGTGGTTGGTCTTCCGAGCATCTTCTCTGGAGGAATTGGTATTCCTGGAGGCATTTGGATCTGGCCTGTCTACCTCCAGCGTGACTCTGCTTGCTGATGAGCTCATTGATTTGATCTCTAAGCAGGCGTGGAAGGATCCTGAGTAGGTTGAGCCTATCCCCAACAGTCCAGATCTGATTCTGGCACCACCTGAAGGAAGGGGGTTTTGGAGTAAGGGAGTACCTGTAAATGCTATAGTTATGGTGGCAGCCACTAAGAAGGAAATTGTCGAACAGAGTTCCACTGTCCATCCCCCTAACAGGGAGTCTAGGGCTTTGGACAGATTTGGGAAGCATGTCTGTGATTCAGCAATTTTTGGCTACAGGTCACTAAACTACCTGGCATACTTTACAAGACTCCAGAGAGATTTGATTAAGGAACTGTGTCTGTGTCCTCACAGTTGACAACCCTTCAGTTCATCTGAAATTCATCTATGAGTCTTATCTCTCATGCACCTGAGGGTACCTAAAGGGCAGTGAGTTTAGGCATTTCCATTAGGAGGCATGCCTGGATGTGCATGTGTGACTTTGTGGAGTCCTTCAAGTCTTATTTTGTCAATGCTCCTTTTGATGGAACCTCTTTATTTGGCCCCAAAGTGAAAGGCACACCCTCAAGGTGCAAGCAGGATGGAAAGACCCTCTCTGCAGTGGGAGCACATTTTCGACCTGTCGAAGGTCCTTCTCCAGGAACCAATGAGGAGGATGAAAAATGTGGTTCAAAACATCCCAGGGTCTTTTCCAAGAACTCAAATGGAAGCCACTGCCCATATGGCAGAGGTGGTCTGCAAAACCAAGGGTCTAGAGATTCTTTCTCTGACAGACCCTATCAGTGCTCCTAAAAGGAGGCCAGATTGTCCCCCTATGGAGGCAATCGAGGGTCATTTATCTCTGCAACAAAGAGCCTGGCTAGACATCACAAAAGATTTGTGGGTGCAGAAGATCATTTCCAGAGGTTGTATAATTCCCTTTTCCTTTCCACCTCCATCCTCATGCAGCTTTCTCGGTGTTCCACCAAATCAGAGGAAAACAGCAGCACTAGATATACAGAAGCTGATAGAATAAAGAGTCATCCAAGAGGTCCTATCTGACCAGATAGAATCCAGAACTTACTCAATATTCTTTTTAGTGCCAAAGAAAACAGGAGACCTGAGACCGATTTTGAATCTCAGCAATTTGAACAAATCAGTTCAACACAAAGTTACATATGGTCACAGTTCAGTCCATTTTGCCCTTTTTTGGCAAGGAGGACTGGATGTGCTTGATAGACCATCAGGATGTGTACTATGACATAAAAATGAACAGACAGTCCAGAAGATACTTGTCATTACCATTTCAGAGCCCTGTTCTTTGGAATCACCACAGCCCCCCATGGTGTTCAACAAATGCATGGCAGTGGTAGCAGCTCACTTGAGACTGCAAGGATTCTATGTGTTTCTCTGTGTAGACGACTGGCTCATGCTACCTTCTAGGAATTACCATAAATTACAGCAAATCTCAGTTAGAACCTTCTCAGATACTGGAGTTTATATGAACAGTTTTCAACATGGTATCTTCCTCTTGCAAGAGTACAGACTATCAGATTCCAGGTCAAGAGGATAATTCACAATCCAACAATTTCAGCACAATTGATTCCTCAAGCCCTAGGGTCAATGTCAGCAGTCATAAGTTTAGTTCCTCTAGTGAGATTCCACATGAGGCTTCCTCAATGGATGCTAGCAACTCAATGCTCGATTCTTTATCAACACGTCAGTCCAAATAAAAATTACGCAAGCATGCAAAAGGTATCTTTGGTGATGGATTTGATCAGATCAAGTTCTTCGAGGTCATCCTTTCATTATCCCTCATCCCAAGGCCATAGTGACTACAGACACATGGTAGATTGGGTGGGGGGCACTTCTTGGGAAAACAGTCCAAAGCACTTGGTCCCCTGAAGAGGCCAACATGCATATCAACGTTCTAGAAATGAAAGCAGTGCTCTTAGCATTACAGGCATTCCAAGACTCTGTCCCCTCACAGACAATTGCTATTCAGATGGACAATATGTCAGTAGTCTGGTACAAAAACAAATAAGGAGGAACCCTTGTGCTGAGAAGCCCTCAGAGCGTGGCAGTGGGCGATGTCTTCCAACTGTTTTCTGATAGCAATACACATCCCAGGAAAGTTCAGTGCAATAGCAGACAAGCTGAGCAGTTCCATTCTTTTACCTCACGAGTGGTCCCCCAAAACAAAAGTGGCAGAAATGATTTTTCATCAGTGAGGCCAGCCTTACTGCAATCTTTTTGCTTCTCCCCTAAACAGTAAGTGCAGCAGCCTCTTTGCAGTGATGCCCCCAATGGAGGAATAACCAAGGGATGCTCTTCTACACAGTTGGCCCCCCAGTCTCCTCTTTGCTTATCCCGCAACTCCCTTGATCACCACATTCATGCAGAAAGCTGCCAGGTTAAAGAGCGGAGTCATCCTCAATGCACCTTACTGGCCTCAACGGATTTGGTTCCCCTTTCTTTAGTCTCATCTAGTTTACCAACCTTGGATTCTGGATCCAGTTCCAGACCTCCTGTCTCACCTGATGAGCATGAGTCATCCGGATATCTCAAACTTAAAGGTGACAGCATGGTTTCTCCACTTAATTTAATAGCCAGACAACATATGGTCTCTTCCCCTGTCCATCGTATACTTTTATCTTCCCATAAAACTTTTACAAGGAAACTTTACAGAAATAAATGAAACAGGTTTTCTTTTTGTGTGGATCAGAAAAATATTGATCCATTTTTAGCCCCTGTACAAAGTGTCCTTGAATTTTTGGCAATAGGTTTTAATAAATGAGCTAGCTGCTCAACCATTAGAGTTCAGTTGGCAGCAATCTCTAACTTCTATATTGGATTTGAGATGTCTTCCCTGGCCTTGTTTTGTAAGGCCTTCTTGAGAGGCACTGTTGTTGAGACCAACTTATAAAGACCCTACTCCACCATGTGATTTGAATTTAAAGCTACAGGCCTTAACTCATTCCCCCTTTGAACCAGCAGCAAAATGTGATCTTAAATTTGTGACCTGGAAGACTATCTTTTATAGTGGTCATTACCTCTGCTAGAAGAATTTCTGGACTTCAAGCATTGTCCTCCAAACCTCTCTACCTGTTTTTCTTACAGATAGGGTAATGCTATGAACCAATCCTCTTTCCTTCCTTTGGTGGTGTCAGAGTTCAATATCAACCAGTCAAGTAATCTGCCTGTCTTCTTGCCAAAATGTGAAAGAAAAGGAATATTTGTTGCATTTGTTAGATGTCCATAGTCAGTTACATTTTTACTTACATAGGGCAAAAGAATTTAGAAAATATATCAACTATTTGTCTCCTTTGCAGATACCAAATTAGGTAAATCAATTACAAAGGTAAGTTTGGCAAGATGGCTTATGGACTGTATATCTTTTGTCTACAATGAATTGGGTATTTCATTACCAAAACCTTTAAGAGCTCACTTGACTAGATCCATGGCAACTTTGTCTGTTTATATCCAAGCATTCCATGGATTACATATGTGCAGCTGCAACTTGTGGCTAATCCTTACACCTTTATTACTCATTACAAACTAGATCTGGTCTCAAGGGAAGAGCAGCCTTTGTCTCAACTGTACTCAGGTATATCCTTCCTTATTTCATATAGCTGGGGACTCTGTCCCAGCTGTTGCGGAATGAATGAAAGTTGACAACATCAGATAAAGATGTTATGTACTCACCATAACATCCCATCTGTGTTGTCCATTTTTATTCTTCCTCACCTCCTCTCCCACCAGCTCCCAACCATTTGAACTTGATTTTTGGAAGTTTTTTAGGACTTCTCTGTTCCTACCATTGATGTCCAGATACTATGAATTTCTTGTTACAGAAAGCCATTAATATTTCTTACTTATTCTTATCTAGCAAACAAGGTTGGAGGTATGTTAGGGGTTGGTGCATTGTGGGTAAGGGAGAAGCTCAAGAGCTTTATGGTTACCATGAGCTATAGTAACACCCGAGCTGGATCCGAGGATAGGATCCTAACCCAACTGTTGAGGAAGAATGAACATGGACAACACAGATGGAATGTTATGGTGAGTACATATGTTCTTTTTCTGTGCCTTAATCTTTGGACTGTCCACTACACCAAGAGTGTTCACAAAGTGTTTAGCTCCAGTTATAGCTCATTGCAGGCTACAGGGTATACATATTTTTCCATATTTAGATGACTTGCTTATCTTTGCAGTGTCGTTTTCAGATTGTCAGGCATGTCTGTCTTGGTTGAGAGGCCTCTTAACATTCAAAAGTCTTTCCTGACTCCGTCCCACATGATTGTCTTTCCTGGATGTCAACTTGACAGCACAGCTTGAAGAGCTTTTCTTCCACAGGAAAAATAGATGCATATCTAGATATATTTCTAGGGTTGACCACTCTGACTTCAGTCACTGTGAGGAGAATACCACAGGACTTGGGGTCTCTTGGCTTCTATGATTTTCATGATACCCCTGGCAAGAATACACATGAGAAAGATACAGTGGTATGTGAAGTTTCCTTGGTCCCAGCACTAACACCTCTTGCCTTTTCAGATCTCAATTCTGGAGTTTGTCAGAAGAGAAATCACTTGGTGGCGACAACAGATATCTAAATCTAGGCCTCCATTACTTCCTGCCTTTTCCAAAGCAGTCAATCACCGTAGTTGCTTCAGACTTGGCCTGGGGAGCAGTTTCAAGAGGGATAATAGTACAAGGTGTGTGGGACACCAAGGACCCAAACAAGAACATGAATGTAGAACAAATGCTTACCCTGGCTAAGCACACAACTATATGAATCATATTTGCGCGCCCCCCCCCCCCACCAGGTCCTCTTCAGGTTGTCACAGACAATACCACAGTCATGTGGTAAATAAGCAAGGAAGTGGGAACCAGGTCTTAATCCCTCTGCAGACTAGCCATGTTAGCTTGGGATATAGATTCACAACACAATCTCAGTCTACAGGCATCCTACATTCCGTAAGAGTAAAACTGTGTGGCAGACAAACTGAGCAGGACCAGGACAGACGCTCACAACTAGAACAGAGAGTCTTCCAAGATTTGATCCATCTGTGGGGAGTTCCCCAAGTAGACTTGTCGGGTCTGTATCTGAACATCGAAGTTTTAAAATTTCGAATGTTCTAATATCGACCCATTTTAATCGAATGCTAAAAATAGCGAAGCTGCAGAACACCAAATTCCTTCCTAGGGAAAGAATTTGATTGGCCGGTTCTGTGGCCTCACTATTTTCAGAGCTGTGGTGGAGATTTACGGGTTGGGTTGAGGTAAGTGTGTGATTGTGTGGTTGTTAGGATTAGGGCATGGGTTAGGTGAGTTAGGGTTAGGGCATGGGTTAGGTGAGTTAGGGTTAGGGCACAGGTTAGGTGAATTAGGTTTAGGGGCAGGTTAAGTGAGTTAGGGTTAAGGTGCGGATTAGGTGAGTGTGCGATAGTGACAGACCTTAGGGTTAGGGTTTGGGTAAAGGTAAGTGGTTAGATAGTAGTGAATGTATAGTTTAGTGTAGGGTTAGTTGTAGGATTATAAGTGTATGTGTGTGTATTGATGTATTTTAGATGTGCTTGTGTTGTGTGTATGTGTTTCGGAATAGGAAATTTTTTCCCAAGGAATAAATTCGCTGTTCTGAATGTTCGATATTATGTGGTTTAGATATTTTAGGTTAGATGAAATAGCATTCGCTATTTTCATCTTTTGATAACATGATATAAATGCGACGTGTCTGCCTCCTCTCTGAATAATGATCTGGCAAGATTCTTCTCCAGGACTCTATGCAAGAAGGCCTGGAAGAGAGATGCCTTTTCTTTTCATAGGACAGGAATGTTCCTGTATGATTTTCCACCCATTCTACTAATATCCAAGGTACTTCTGAAGATTCAATACAGATTCCCCAAGATCATTGTGGTGACCCCCTTCTGACCCAGACAATAATGTTTCTCCCTTCTTTTGGAAATGGACAGGGGCAATTACAACAAGCTTTCTTACAGACTGGATCTACTCACACAAGAACTGTGGTGTTTGATTCATACTGACACCAATGAACGTCAATTGACTGCCTGGATAATAGGGTATTAATTCCTTTTAGGCACCTGTTTACTAAGGACATGCAACAGGTACTAATGGAGGCAAGAAAGCTTGCTACTAGAAAATCATATATTAGCAAACGATTAAGGTTTTCTAGTTGGTGCAAACAACTAACCATCATCTATTCGGAGCTAGTTGTTCTCTGGTTTTGCAATATTTGCGTGTTACTATTCTATGGCCTTTCTTTCTCCTTTAGCAAGGTTCATTTATTGGCCATTTCAGCATGTATGCCCACGGATCCTCCTGTTTCAGTGCATTTTTTTACATAAGAGACTTCCAAGAAAGCTGGTGCCCCTTCTTAGGATCTTAATTTTGCAACATATGAACCAAGTAACCTGGCTGACTCGAGGTTCTTAGCATGGAAAACACTTTTATTGATTGCTCTGATTTCTGCAAAAGGGGTGTCTGAGTTGCAAGGCCTGATCATAAGTCAAACCTATCTAATTTTACACAGGGACAGGGTTTATCTGAGAACTAATGCTTCTTTTATGCCTAAAGTGGTATTCTAAAAATGAGGGAGAAGGGATACTCCATACCTTGGATATCCATAGACAGCTCAGATACTACCTTGACAAAACTAAATCTTTCGGGTCTTTGGATCAATTGTTCATTTCTTGTGAAGGTAAAAAGTAGTGACATTATGTGTCAAGACAGACTATTTCCAAATGGTGTTTAAAGTTATTTCCTTTTGTTATACTCACCACAACAAAACTATTACAGACAGGTTCAAAGTCTACTCCACCTGGGCTTTGACTTCATCTATGGCTTTTTACCAAGGGTTGGATTCTTGAAGCATTCTAGAAGTATTCTAAAAGCTGCAGCTTGGTTCTCTGTATATACTTTTACAGAGCATTATAAGTTCATTACTTCTATAAGTGTAGATCAGGCTTTGCAAGGAACATTCTACAGAGGCTTCTAGGACCATTCTGCATTGGCTCCTGGGCTCTTCTCTTTCCACCTCCCGAATGTCGTAATATAGGGTAGTCTTCCCATATAGCTAATGCTAGTGCAGCAGCGATCAGAATGATGAACATAATACAGTTGTGTAAGTAAACTTACCATAACAGTAGATATTCAAGCAATCACTGCTGTAGTAGCTGCTCCCTTCCACCACCCCCTTGTTTTAGGTGTATTGTTTATGCCAAGGTGTGGTTATTTATTTTTTGTTCTTCATAACATATGCCTTTCAGGGCTCAGTCTGCCACTCTGTGTTGGTAGGAGAGCTCTGAAGGGCATGTTGCTCAAACTTGTCTTTTAGTCAGCTCATCACAAGCTGCCTGGCAGTTTGGGTGCATGGAAAGTACCCTGAATCTTTGAAAACTGTCTGGCTGTTATATCCTTAGCAGGATATAAACCATATGGCTAAGGCTACTGCAGCAGTGATCATTCAAACATGTACTGTTATGGTAAGTTTACTTACACAAATATACTATGTTCGAATTCCTCACTGCCTCAGTGCTAGAACCTACCCACCATCCCCCAGATTGTGCTTAGTTGAGGCGGGTTTCAACCACTTTAATTTGTTTGTTTTTGGATTTGGTTTTTATATGGTGTTGTGATTGGCTGTGAATTTACTGTTGCTAAATGATTCTGGCTTCAGGAACTTTCCTCTCCTTTGTGGAAGCCTAAAAGCCTGAACACTCACTTCCTATCACAGCTGAAGACTTTCCTCTCAGGATATACTGTTACAGGAAGAGAGCTGGAGGAAAGTCTGAGCTTTTGAAAGCTGGACAGTACCGGGCTACCTTGGAAGATAACCCAAAATGCCACTGACTTAGTGATGAATTTGAACATCAACTGTTACAGGTAAGTAGGAGTTATACAGCTGTATTTTTACCTGAAACATTGTCAATTCTAGCTGTACATTTATTCTGGTGAATGAAGCCAAATAATTACAGTTGATAGTCTGTGTGTTAGGATCATAAGCCTGATACCAGTCCCTGCTGAATTCATCCAATAGTACAGGTTCATTGATATTGTTCAAGATCCAGGACAGAGTATATTCTCTAATATTTTTTTAACATATGAATGAGCATATAGGAAGACTTTAAACTAATATCTGTAACTGGAATAATTTAAGGAAGATGAGGGGAGCATCTACAATGATTGGTAAGGGGAACTGGAAAACAAGAAGGGAGCAGCTTACCGTATCCTTGGTGATAAATGTAACACTCCCTGCACTTTTGAGTTCTGTCAGCCAGAAAATGTAGCTGTATGCAACTATCTCTCATTCTTTTATGGGGAGTATTAGCTATTCTTTTAGGCATCACAAGGATGACTGGATGTTTTGACTAAAGTGGGACAGTTGTGTGTGAAGATGTGGGAGTGTTTTGCAGATACTTCTCAAGTTAAAGTATATGAGCTTGTGGACTGGGAGTAGTTTCAGTATAAGGCAGTAAGAGTCCAGATAAGTCTGTTTCTTACACAATAACTGCTGTTTGGCTGAACAGCATTTTAACATAGAATAGATTGTTTACAGGTCTGAAGAAGAAAATAGTTGAAGTTGGTAGTGTGCAAGACAGCAACATTGCTTATGAGGCAAGAATTAATGGTTTAAGAAGAGGTGCAAGGTTGGTGGCATTTTACATGTTTGGGGAGAGATGCAAGGCAGATGTACTGGATTGTGATATTGTGCATGAGATAAGCACTGGTAGGATTAAACTGTAATGTCCATTCATCCATCCATCCATAGCCCCCTTTTTTCATTTTGCACATGGGATCGGGGTGTCTCATCAACAAGGAACAACATCTAGAACCAATGTTCACACTGCCGGGTGGTGGTAGTTCTGTATTTCACAGACCCACTCACATACACATACACACACCCCCACACACACACTCACACATGCACACCTAAGGCCAGTTTAGAGTGTTCAGTCCACCTACTGCATGTCTTTGGGATGTGGGAGGGAATCACAGCAACCAGAGAAAACCCAGGGAAACACAGGGAGCGCATGCAGACTCTACACAGAAGGCAGCCTGTCTGAATCGAACTGAGGAAACTCCTGCAATGAGATGACAATACAATCCGCTGTTCCACTGTTATGCTCCGATGATTAAACTATAAGGTGGCTTTACATATTTTCTCCAGATTGTTTATCTGTGGATGTTTAGTAGGTGGTATAGAGGAGATAAGTAGATTATTGCAGCATAGATGCAACAAGTTCTAAACATGATTGGTTTTAGTAAATAGTGAACTTTTTGAAAGATTTTGCTTTGTTTTATTGTTAGTATATGGTACTTGACGGGTGTATTCTAGGTATTGCTATGAAACTGTATTAGGATTTTAATGTAAAGTGTCATCTGTAAGTTAAATGAGACTAAAGAATGATGCAGCATTATTAGTATATATTTCTTTATCCTGTTATTCAGATGGCAAAGTACTGATGTTTAGTAAGTTTATTTTATTATGGAACATACCTTAGAAATAAAATAAACTAATTTTGGGGAGCATGGAATGAGAGAGGATGTCAAAGAAGGCTGTTCAGTAGGTGTGTTTTTATAGAGCTTTATCATAAAAAAACAGTCTTCTTCATTTTCATGCTCATAAAATTTATCAAAATTAGACTGGCATATATTGATTGGTCAGTTATTACAGCAGTTCATGCATGAAAGTTATTTATTTACTGCAACTTATGATTCAGCTGAAGCTAGTGTGCAAATGGAAGTTATTTTATTGAAAATAATTACTCAGGAGGCTTTGTGAGACAAAACACATTTAAAATTAAATTTCAAAAATACTGTATTTGAGAAAACTGTAACTACAGACTATGGTTATGACTAAAGGCTCCATCCCTACTCGACACTTGCTGGATTTGAATTGTATTGTATGAGTCATACCTTAGTATGACTACTCAAGGCTGTGATAAATGTATTGCTATCACTGCTAATTTAGCAATGTTTGCTTTTATAGAAAAAGAGATGGCTTTAAGATGCCAATATCAATGGCAAAACCCTCTTCTAGATTCTGGAGCATGTCCAAAAGAAGGTTGTGCTTCAAAGGAAATACCACTGCACTTTACAAAGACATGTTTCACATGACTCCAGAAGCTCCCTTCACTTTCTACCCAGATACCTCCTTCTTGTTCTCGTCTTTTTTCTCTTTCTACACCTGAGGAGCGCTTTCAGTGGGATGCTGCATTACTCTCTTTGAACAGAATATTTTGTTAGCAGCTACTGAAAAAGATTTTACAGACTGATTACAAGAAACAGTTTATCTCCAATCTTTCTGTCAGCCTATTCTGATTGCTTTGAGAACTATTCAAGGCAGAAGGAGAAATATTTTGCATGAAGTACTAAGTAAAAGTGTAAACGAAACAAATGCTCACCGCTGAGTAAAGCAGCCTTGGATAGAAACAATGTGAAAATAGTCAAAAAACCAAGGATGCACCAGCAGCTGTAGGAAACTCCAAAAAATATCTGTAGAAAACTCCAAAAAATAGCAGTAGCCAACGATATAATTCACTGTTTATTAACGAATACAGCAACAAAGATAGTGAGCGCTTTCACGTCCTACGACGCTTCTTCAGACTTCAGTAACATAGTGTAACAGCTACTCCTTAAATATAAATTAATCACACAGCTTCATCTCATAACGAGCAATTAATTAATCATGGTTAAAGTGCCCGTACCTAAGATATCCTTGGTTAGTGCTTACAGAAGTTAATCGCTCAATGTAAACTTATGTAGATAATATAATGCAGTTGAAACAACTACATAATACCCTATCTGCTAAAATGCCACGTTGTAGCAACAATACTATAAAAATAGCATACATTTTAGAGCTACACATTGATACATATGGCATCATCTATTTACTTTCATTTAAAAACTAGTATTCTAGTAGAATTACTATCACAAAATTGCATTCAAGAAATTATGCCTCAATATAAAATTTTTGCATATGCGATGATGAAACAAAAATGGAAATAGAAATAAAATTATTAATAATAAAAGTGTATTCATAATAAAAATAATGAAAATGTATATACATTCGCCCTATTTGATGAAATGTCACGCTACACAAATATCACACTATAAAAATATAAATATAATAATATAATATAGAAATGACGTGATTTCTAGACATTCATATGGCATCATATTAAACATCAGTGTTGAAATGTAAAGTAAATAGATGATGCCATATGTATCAATGTGGCTCTAAAATGTATGCTATTTTTATAGTATTGTTGCTACAACGTGACCTGTTGAATAAAAACTTCATTTGGATGTTTTGACAGAAAAACTTGCTGATATTGCATTTTTTTCCTTTGGGGTTATGATTATTTCAGGCAATTGAGCAGGATTACATCATTTAAATTTTTTTTTTCATTTAAATCGATTTTGGTGCTATTTTGTATGTTAAACATTTTTGACGGAAATTGTTCATCAATTTGATTTATATTTTATCTAATACTGTTTAGGCCGTATCCATTCATTTTGACTGAGGCTAGCCATTTTTTCAAAATTAGGAGACTTTTGTGTGTGTATTTTGTGTTTGGAACTGTGTTATTGAAACTGTCATTTTATTCATTGAAGTCTTTAGATAGTAACCCTTGCAGAAATAGATTGCTTTTGGCACCATTTTTTATGTTAAACATTTCTGACTGGAATTTTGTATCAATTTTGTTATTTATTTCTAGTCTAATACTGTTTTAAGCTTTATCTATTCATTTGGACTGAAACTATCTAGTTATAGGATCATAGAATCATAGGAGGTTAATAGGCTAATGACCCTAGGGCCCTTACAAGCCTGACCAAGTTTTACCCTTATTTCCATTATCAGCACCTATTGCCTCTGTCCAAGAGGGACACAGGTGAACCCCCCCAAGTGAATTTATGGTTATCCATCCAATCGTCCAGATTGCGTTTGAAGAGGGCCATTGATGTATTCTGCTTGACATGAAGTGGGAGTCTGTTCCAAAGGTGTGGTTACCTCTGGGAGACAAATCTGTCCCTCCAGCAGTTTCTATTCATATCACATACAAGGTTAAGGCCTTTAGAGTGAGTAATCAGTGTACCATTTGACTTGCAGATATGCAGCATTTCCAGTAAAGCAAGGTCAAAGATTGCTTTATATGCAAGGCAGACATCACATCTGAGTAGTCTGTATGAAACAAAATAAAGTAACAGTGATTTCAGATGATCCTCATAGTTCAGATGTGGAAGACCTTGAATTTTATGAGGAACCTTTGTGGTCTCTCCAATTGCTGCAGGTGTTTGGAAAGATACATCCCAAGTGAGGCATTGTACTTAATCATTAGCTTGATGAGGGAGGCATACAGGTAGGTTATAACTTCTTTTTTCAGGAGGCAGTGCTCATACTTATGAAATGAGCAATATAGCATGCCCTTCTTACCACTGTGGAGACATGGTGATCAAAGGTAAGGTTGCTATCAACCTGTGTGCCCAGGTCTCTCACCACTGAATGCATACTTAGGGTGCTGTTTTTGATGTGGTAGTTAGGAAGAACATCACTCTTAATGAAAGGGATGATAATACATTTTTTTGCATTGAGTTTAAGGGTATGACTTTGTTACCAATCATTTGTTTGTGTAAAACCCTCTTATAGGATGTTGACATTGTTTGGAAATTCTGTGACTACTCCCAGTTTGTAGTCATCAGCAAACGTTGTCAGCCATAGACCTTTAGTTTTTGTTTATACTTCAAAGAAATAGATTCCATGCAGTAGAGGTCCCAGGACTGATCCCTGTGGAACACCACTGGTTACAGGTCTGCTATTGGAGATGGATTTCCCCAATTTAGGCTATATGGGTTCTATCAGTGAGACAGTTACTGATCCATCTAATGATATAAGGGTTGATATCTAGCTGGGTGAGTTTGTCAATGATGCCTGAGTGGGGGATAGTGTCAAAAGCCTTGACTAAGTCTAGGTAGGCTGTATGCACAGACGTCCCTTCATCCAGTGCCTTGGTGACTGTCTTGAAGAAGGCCACCAGGTTTAACAAGCATGATCTCCCTTTGACAAATCCAAATGGAGTAGGGTCAGGTGTTTGGAGATTGCCTATATCTTTGTTGATAAAATCCATGATGATTTGCTCCATGGCCTTGCAGATATGGCCAGTCAGGCTAATAGGTCTGTAGTTCCCAGGGTCAGTGGAAGCACCACCTTTGTGCAAAGGGATAACGGTGGCCTTTTTCCATTCAGCTGGGATGAAGCCAGTGCTTAGACTGTGATTAAAAAGAGTATCCAGTGGTGTTGCTAATTCTTGTTTGAGCCCATGTAGGATATATATAAACTCAGGGGAATTTTGTTCATGTATTTCATGCTTTGAGCTGTGTTACTGAAGTTACTGTCATTTCCTCAGTATAGTGTTCAGAATAGTGGGAGTTTTCAGTCTTTTTACTGGGCTGACCATGCAGCCACTGTTTGATATTGAGCTGGCCAATTTCTTGTCCCCTGACTTGATGGACTCAGAAACAATGCTTTAGGCAGGGTATCAGACTATTTGCTTTCTTCTACCTCCTGATCCCTAGTGTGGAGTTAATACAACTATGCATGACACGAGGGTCAGACGTCCTCCAGGGCTGTACCATTACCTGCTTCAAGTAAGGGAGAATCAAACTCTTTAGTTGCAGGAGAAGTCAGGGGTGTAGAATCTGTTGCCAGTGTTGATACATCCCACCCCCAATGGGATTCTCCCAACTTTGTAGTAGATGCATAAAAGGGACAAATGATCCACCATGTTGCAGGGCAACAGTCTCCAACTGTGTTTCACCCTGAGCTGGTGTCTATGGTTAAATCTATTATTCAGGACATTGATTACATGGTACAAGCTAGGTTTTGACCAATGTTTGTGCTCTCATCCTCATTCAGCCACCCTAGGATCTTTATTTTGTAGGGGATCTGTAATCTGAGGTTTTGGAAGTGTCAGAGTCTGATCGGTCTGTTTCTTCTGAAGATGAACAGGTTCAGTAACCCATACAGATGTTTTTTTTTCCATACGCTGACTAGCTTTAATAATGTATTCTTTTAGGAGCAACCATTGGCCACCCCCAACATCAGCAGGGTATATGATCTTTTTGAGAATTTGCCCTGGTCATGGCCATTTTCCCCTCCATTGATTACTGTGTTGGAGTATATTTGTAAGCAAGCTTGCAGTTCTCCTCTGTCTAATAAAGACTACATCTTCTTCAAACCCAGTCCCTTCAGAAATTCTAGGTGGCAGTCTAGAAACTTGGGGAAAGAAGCTGGCCCTGGCCATCAAGGTAGTTTCAAAAATGTTAACTACCAGATTATTTGTGTAAGTTTATGTTGAGGTGTATGCATAGTTTAGAAGATGTTGCTGCATTGTTACCTTTTGAACAAAACTTCTGTGGGAAAGACATCTTTTCAAATATTTCTTAAGTGTTAAAGCATGATTTAAGTGCCTTGGAAAAATGAGATTTTCCTTGCTTCAGGCAATTTTGATTGTGTGTTTGGTACACCAGCTAATCAGATCCCTAAACACTGGGATGACAGAGGTAAACTGACACAAGGGGTGTCACTTTATTCCCAGGTTTCCCTCCTATTAGCAAGATAATTTTCAGAGGTCTATCTATCAGTAGTCCCAGTCCTACAAAAAACAAGGTGCCTAGAGGAAATGACAAGACAAGATATCTGCTAAAGCTGACTAGAGGAGTTCCTTTCCATAAAAAGATAACTTCCCTTCCAACTTGGGACTTTGCCAATGCACTGTACCCATCATTCTAAAGTTTCCCTCTGGTTTCCCTGAATTGACAGCTATCTTACAACAAGATGCATTGCTATTAGAGGTTTCTGATGAATGGGCACTCTACTTCATTGGCAGAGGTTAGAAGTGGAAGGAACATCCATCTTCATCCTAGGGAGTTCTCCTTCACTCATCAGGCAAGACTTTGTTATTGCCTCCTATACTCTAGTAAATGCTGGAGTCAAGGGTCACAGAACCAGCCCCTCCTATGAAGAAAATCAATGTATGTGAAGTTGTTCAATCTCGCCGTTCATTCATCACTGATGGGTTCAGAGCTGATCCTCGGCTCCGACATGGCCGACTAGCAAGCTCAAAGTTCTCCAGTAGCTCGAGACCCAACCCCTTATCCCACAATGCACTGCTGGAATTACCTCAGATCTAGTTTGCCGCGGCACAGATCTCTTGGTTTCCAGCTTGGCTCGAGACTTTATTGGGAGGTTTTCAACTTTCAGCAAGTTATATTTTTTCATTTTTATATATCCTTGTTCTATTGTTAATAGCAGATATTACTAGCTAGTAGATAGTAGTTTTTCTGTGTTCATACCCCTTCACTCAGTATTATCTATCTTGCCTTCGGCCCTTTGGCCTTAGGATCCCTTCTTTAGTGATTAGTCAGTGTTCCCTTTTGGGACTATTGTTTTTGGATTTCTAATTGCTGTTTGTAATTATTTAGTTGTCAGTTGCCCCTTTTGGGCTGTGTGTGTGTTTGTGTGAGTTACTTAGTTAAAACAGCTCATAGTTAAATAGTGTGCTTGAGTTGTGTAAATGTCTGAAGAAAAAGACAAACATCCAAAATCTGGGTTTAAAAAATGCCCAGACTGCGGACAGAAAATATCAGTCACAGATGCCCATGTGCAGTGTGTTTACTGCTTGGGTGAGGTACACCTACAAGAGTCTTGCAGTATCTGCCCTCCTTTTCCACCAGAGTGGTAGCAGAAAGGAAGAGAAAATTGATTGATGGGGTATCATCAAACACCCCTTTTCTGAGGCATTTTCTGACCAAGATGGAGCCAGTAAATCATCTAAATCTTCTAAATCTTCCACTGATTCTAGATCCAAAAAAGGAAAAAGTCAGAGACTGTGGTGACTTCGGCTCCACTGCCTTCGGAGCTGACAGTCTGCTCTTTTTGGAACCGAGACACTGCCTTGGAACCGGTTGCCAAAAAACCTCCATCCATACTGCTCCAGTCGGCTCCATCTGTCCACTCTTTCAGGTCTTCTGTCAGCCTGTCTGATCTGGATATGGACCGGCTGGTTCAGAAACTCTTAAAAGCACCAGGCCTAGTTAAATTGCTGTCGGCTCAGACACAACTGTCGGAGCCGAAGACCACTACTTTTGAATTGCCTGCTCCTCCTCCGAGCCATACCAGACCTTCGGAGCCAGAGGAGACTGACCTGATGATTGTGGATCCCTTGGAGCCAACACCTGCTCCAGTGTCATTGGCTCCATCTGCTCGGACGTTCTCTGCACCGACCGGGGACTCTAGGAGCCGACACTCTCCGTTCGGGTCTGGGGAGGATAGCCAGACCGACTTGCCAGTGGCGACTCTTCCTCTCGGGGCCTCGGCTCGGGTGGGCTTGGCTCCTATCTCGGGCTCGGAGCCCATGGCTTCAGTGCGGGAGGAGATCGCGGCTCCATCGGAGCCATTGACTCCTTCTCATCAGAGCTGAGGTGCATTCGATGCCATGAGGTGAGTGTTGTCTCCTAAGACTTCCTCATCTCAAGGTCTGGCCTCTTCTTCCCGTAAAGTGCCTGTGTCAGTTTCTGTTTCCTCCAGTCATCCCAAGTGTAGAGACCCAGAGCCTTAGGTAGCCCCACAGGGTGCTCCCTGCTCTTGGGAGACCTATCCAGAAGTTCCCCCTGAAGAGGTTCCCAGGAAGAGATTATGCAAGAGGAGGCATTTGGACTCCCCCCAGAAGTCTCTCACATCGGACACCGACCTGGATGAATCAGAAGAGTCCCCTAGATCCCCCTCTGAGGACATCTCCTTTGCGGAGATTCTTGAAATTCTTAGGCAGAGGGGTGATTGGCAGTCCAAGAGCCCTACTGAGGACAAGTTGGTTCTCCTGAAGGCTTTCGGGTCTCAACCTTCCACCTCTTGGGTATCTCCGCCCTACAATGAGCTTATGGATCTGGTCTCTTGTAGGGCATGGTAGTCTCCAGAATCTATGGAACCTGTTCCTAGGAGGTCTAATAAGTTTATTTCAGTCCCTGTGAATAAGTCCTTTTTGACTAAGGGAGTCCCTGTTGATGCCATGGTGGTGGCGGCAGCCACCAAAAAGGAAATGCCTGAGACTTCCTCATCTATCCATCCTCCTAACAGAGAATCTAGGATCATGGGTAGATATGGGAAACGCATGTTCAGTTCGGTGACTTTCTCAGTCAGATCACTGAACTACTTGACACATTTTACCAGACTGCAGAGAGATCTCCTTAAGGAGTTGGGAGATACTCTTCAGGGTGCTGTAGCTTCGAGTGTATCCGACAAGATTGCCACTCAGCTCTCTACCCTCAATTCGATAGTTAACTCATCCATGCATCTTGTATCATACGCAGTTGATGGTTCAAGTAGAGCCGCAGGTACAGGAATCGCTCTTCATAGGCATGGCTGGATGCGACTCTGTTCCTTCGCGGAACCCTTTAAGTCTTCTTTTACTAATACCCCATTTGATGGCTCATTATTGTTTGGGCCAAAGGTGAAGGAGACTTTGACCAGGTGTGAGCAAGAAGGAAAGGCTCTGTCTGCCGTCAGAGTCTGTTTTTCCACCCCCACTCAACCCTTTCCCAAAGGTCAGAGGGGAGGAAATATGTGGTTCTGGAAAGCCCAAGGAGCCTTTTAAGACACATGTGGAGAGCCCCCCTCCAGAGGCAGAGGAGGGGGTTTCAATGAAAGATGCCACCCTCGCAGCAGAGGGGGTCCGCAACACCAGGGTGACAGAGATCACTTCTCTGGTCAATCCTACCAGCACTCCTGAAGGGAGGCCTGGCTGTCCTACTCTGGAGGCAGTCGGCGGTCACTTATCATTGTACCCAAAAGCCTGGCTTAATATAACAAATGACAGTTGGATACAAAGTATCATTTTCAGAGGGTATTTCATACCATTCTCCACCCAGCCTCTTCCCATCAAAAAAATCCCGGACGTTCCACCCAGTCACATGGGACAAGCAGCAATAGAAGTACACTGATTGCTAGAAAAAAGAGTCATCCAGCCAGTCCCAGCAGACCAGACAGGATTCAGAACTTACTCAAGGTTCTTTTTGGTTCCAAAGAAAACAGGGGACTGGAGAACCGTTTTGGATCTCAGCAGACTCAACCAATTTGTGAGAAAAGAGAAGTTCTGAATGGTCACACTACAGTCCATACTCCCGTTCCTGGGGAAGGACAATTGGATGTGCCCGATCGATCTCAAGGATGCGTACAACCACATAAAGATGGCCAGACCATCCAGAGATCACCTGCATTTCCGGCTAGGAGCTAATCATTATCAGTTCCGAGCTCTGCCCTTTGGTCTCACTACAGCCCCCAGAGTGTTCATCAAGTGCATGGCAGTAGTCATGGCTCACCTGAGGCATCAAGGATTCCAGGTGTTTCCATATTTAGATGATTGGCTCTTTGCCTCCACCACCAGGCATCAACTTCTTTAAGCAAGAGAGGCTACTCTGACACTCTGCGATCAGCTAGGCATTACAGTCAACTTCGAAAAGTCTGCCTTGTTGCCATCACAGCATATCGTTTTTATAGGGACAGAACTAGACATGTCAACCACCACTCTTCGCCTTCCGCCAGAAAGAATTTCTATTCTTTGCCAACACATCGTGTCCCTGATATCAAAGAACAGAGCACCAGCTGCAGAGGTATTGAAAGTCCTAAGATTGATGGCAGCAGCTATTTTAGCAATCCCATTAGCAAGGATGCATATGAGAATCCTTCAATGGCTTCTATTCACGCAATGGTCTTACCAAGAACTTCCAGTGAGTCACATGATCCTGATAATGAATTCCTGCAAGAAGGATCTTCAGTGGTGGTTGACATCTCTTCATGTCACAATAGGACGTCCTTTCATGCTCCCCCCTCCAGTTGCCACTGTGACCACAGACGCTTCCCTGATACTGCGGGGGGGGGGGGGCTTTTTCATGCAAAGACTGACAAGGCACATGGACAGATAAAAAATCACATCTGTATATCAATGTCCTGGAGATGAGAACAGTACTTCTAGTGCTGCAATACTTTCAGGACTCTCTTCCTCTAGGGACAATTACAATACAGACGGACAGCATGTAAGTGGTATGGTATCTAAACAAACAAGGCGGAACCAAGTCTTATCCCCTTTGCCGAGAAGCCCTCAGAGTATGGCAGTGGGCACTGTCATGCCAGTGCTTTCTGTTGGCAACGTACATCCCAGACAAATGCAACATCATAGTGGACAGACTGAGCAGAGCAATCTTATTGCCCCAGGAATGGTCCCTCAAACAAGAGATTGCGGACAGGATCTTCCGCAAATGGGGCCAGCCTTCCTGCGACCTCTTCGCCAGTCACATCAACAACAAATGCAGAAGCTATTTTACCCTAATTCCCATGCCAGGTAACTCCCTGAGAGATGCTCTTGTCCACGATTGGCCCTTGGGTCTCCTGTATGCATTTCCACTGATTCCCCTGATACCCAAATTCTTACTGAAAGCAAAGTCGCTGGGATGGACGATCATCCTTATAGCCCCCTCATTGGCCTCAGCAGATTTGGTTCCCGTTTCTTTACCATCACATTCTGGAAGATCCATGGATCCTGGACCCAGTTCCGGACTTGTTGACACATCCGTCAGGGGATCTTCATCCATCCTTGCAGACACTGAAGCTAACCGCTTGGCTGCTCTAATTCCCTGTATAGCCAGGCTCTATAATCTTTCCCATGACACTAGTCAGATTTTGTTGGCTTCCCATAAACCTTTCACCAGAAAATTGTATCGTAGTAAGTGGAAGAGATTTTTCATTTGGGCTTCTTCCCACAACATTGACCCTTATCAAGTGCCATTGTCTTCTGTCCTACAATTCTTGACAGAAATCTTCAGCAAAGGAGCAGCGGCTGCTACGGTGTGAGTGCAATTAGCTGCTATATCTAATTTCCATCTAGGAATTGATGGTTTGAATATTATGGCTCACCAATTGTCTAAGGCATTTCTAAAAGGTTCCTTTCACATAAGGCCTCCAGTGAAGACACCTTATTTCCCCTGGAATTTGAATTTTATGTTATCTCATATCATTCTGCCTCCTTTTGAGCCTACGTCATCTTGTGTTCTAAAATTTCTGTCATGAAAAACTATCTTCTTAGTAGCCATCACTTCAGCCCGTAGAGTGTCAGAGCTCCAAGCCCTATCCATCAAGCCCCCTTATATGGTCTTCCATGCTGACAGAGTATCTCTCAGGACAAATCCATCCTTTCTGCCCAAAGTATGTTCTGAAGTTAACATTAATCAAGTCATTGAGTTGCCCGTTTTCTTCCCCAATCATACCAACAAATTGGAATATATGTTGCATAAACTCGATGTTCATAGACAGCTTAGATTTTACTTGGACAGAACAAAAGACATTAGGAAATTAGATCAGCTCTTTGTGTCTTTTCTGAGACCAGGAAAGGTAAACCAGTTGCTAAAACAACCCTGTCTAAGTGGCTGTCGGATTGTATCACCTACACATTTGCTTGTCATAATATGCCCTAGTCTAGTAAAGTAAAGGATCATTCAACCAGAGCAGTTTCTACCTCTTCAACCTTTCAAGCCAAATTACCTTTGGATAACATCTGTGCAGCAGCCACATGGTCTAAACCTCACACTTTTATAACTCATTACAAAGTGGATAAGGCCTCCAGGGACAGGGCTTCATTTGGTTCTACGGTTCTGAAGAGTGTACTTCCATGAGCCCCCTAAGATGAGGGTGCTAGGGACGCTACCCATCAGTGATGAATGAACAGCAAGATTGAACAACTTCACATAAAGAAGTTATGTATGCACCATAACATTCCATGTGAGTTGTTCCATCTCGCCTTCATTCTCACGTCCCTCCCTCCTTCCCCCTCCTGGCTGGCAGTTTACCTGGAGGCTGTCTTCATCCTGGTTTTTCAATGAGTGTTCATTCCTAGGCAGAATAATTATTGTACTTCTATATGGTACACAGCAAACAAGATCTGAGGTAATTCTAGCAGTGCATTGTGGGATAAGGGGTAGAGTCTTGAGCTACTGGAGAACTTTGAGCTTGCTAGTCGGCCGTGTCTGAGCCGAGGATCAGCTCCGAACCCATCAGTGATGAATGAAGGTGAGATGGAACAACTCACATGGAACGTTATTTTGAGTACATAACTTCTTTTTTTTTACTCCGGGATCTTGCTGATTCCCAGATGAGAAGTGTCTTGGAGACCAGGTTGGTCCTATCCTTTCTGAATATTTTGTCAAGATTCCCAAGTTCAAGATGCTTACCATGCAGACAGTGCTTTCTTTTCTGCTGGACTCTGCTTCATGGTGACCCTGGACCTGAAGTGTATGTATCATCTTATATCCTCTGTTCATCACTTAAGGAAATACCTGAGAATTGTTATGATAGGTTTACAGTTCTATGCATAGTCCTTTGGGATATCCACTGCACCTTGAGCATTTAACAAATGCCATTCTCTGGTAGTGGTTTATTGTCAGAATTTTGGCATTCACTTTTTCCAACTTGCTGATCTTTGTAGAGTCTGTTGCCAAGTGTTTGGAATTGCAAGAGAAGGTCTTGCACTTACTCTTCCAGCCAGGGTTTAAGTTGAACCTTTGGAAGTCTTGCTTGACAACCTCACAAAGACTCATCCTTCTACAGTGCTTTATCAACTCCGACAAAAGAATGAATGGCCTTTCTTCCTGAAGACAAGGTCTTGTCTTACCAAATGGTGTTTTAGGTATTCTGCAGAAGGAGCTTCACCTTGGCAAGGGAATGCTAAAAATTCTAGGACTTATGGTGTCCATAATTCTCATCATATCACTGGTCCATCACTACATGTGGAATGTTCAGTGGCAACTCTGAAACTGTTGGACCCAGCACCTGCATTCACTGGAATCTCAGTTACCAGTGCTGTGCTTCATCAGACTAGAGTTACAGTGGTGGAGAGCACAGTTAAGTATCAGTTCAGGGCTTTCATTATTCCCTCCTGCTCTGGCAAAGGCTGTCCTGACAGATTTGTCCAACTTTGCTTGGAGGGCTGTGTCAGTGGGAGTGCAAGTGCAGGCTACTTGGGTCCCAAGGATGCATGGAAGCACATCACATCAGTATCAAGGAAACTGTGGCAGTGTTCCACATCTTGAAAGTCTTTTATAACCTATGGACTCTTGGACTCTGGTCCTCATCTGTGGCTATAGACAGCACCACAATACTGGAGTACCTCTAAACACCGAAGGGTCCAACGTCATACCCTTAATGCCAACTGGCAGTGATGGTCTGGGAGCTGGCTTTATTTCATTCTCCTACTCTTCAGGCATCATAAATCCCATCAGAACAAAACATTGTAGCAGACCGACTAAGTAGATACTGGGCAGACCCACACAAGTGGAAGCCCAAGGCAGTGCTGTCCCAGGATCTAGTTCAGATGTGCGATAACACTTTAAATAGATATGTTCACCTCCCTTCAAAAGAAAAATGGCTGGAGAAATTCTGGTCTAGACATCCTTGCAGACATGCTTGGGGTACAGGCACAATCTCATTACTTTGGACGGGAATGTCAAAGTATTAATTCCATCCTTTCCAATGAATTGCTAGGTACTTCTAAAGATTCAGTAATAAAATGCCGAAGATCATTGAGATGGCCCCCTGTTGGCCCAGGCAATCTTGATTTTCCCTTTTAATGGCATTGTCCAAGGGCAATTACCACATACTTTCTCACACTGTGCATTTGCTCACACATTCTCAGGGCTGACTGGTGCACCCCAGTATGAAGCAACTACAACTGAAAGCCTGAATAATTCACTTTTGACTTCATTTAAGCCCTTATTTTGTTAGGATGTGCAACAGATGTTAAAGGAAATCAGAAAAACTGCTACTAGAAAATCTTATGTTTCCAAATGGGTGTGGTTTTCAAAGTGGTGCCTAAATGATAACAGAGAGTCCCTTGAAGTTAACAACCGTCTGGTCTTGAAATATTTATGTGAACTACTTCAAGATGGCTTCTCATATACATCTGCTAAAGTGCATGAAGCAGCCATCTCTGCTTGTCCGACAATGGACAGTGTGACACCCCTGCACTGGCCCAGTGATCAAGGAGCCTCAATCCTCACCACTGGCAACAGTGGGGAATGTACACACTGGAAGGATGACAAGTACACACACAGTAAAGTGCAATGTCCCTTGAGAGCCACAGTCAGTCTGGGGCTGGTTTTCTCCCTCTTTCTCCAGATCCCCAGTAAGACTCCACACTGGCACAGCTATAGCGTTGAGATCTCAGCTGAGTGGCCAAGCCAAAATCTCCAGCACCCTCTCTGTCCAAGTGCTTTGTGTCCCATCCCAAGTAGCTGACACACACACAGGCCAAGTCAAAACCTCCAGCACCCTCTCTGTCCAAGTGCTTCGTGTCCCTTCCAAGTAGCTGACACACACACACACTTTGAGATTTGATTTATATACAAACACACACACACACACCTGGAAAGGCTAACACAGGTTTACTAGCTATGCCCTCATCTGCCCAGACTATAAAGTAGTTCCAGCTGCCACCAGTCAACTCTTTATCAGCTACTCTAAGGCTCTTAACAAAGGGTGTCCAATCCTACTGTGTAATGTTACTAATAATCCAAATGGTAGTTGCCTGTACAGTGTCACCAAATAGATATGCATGTACTCCAAGAGTTTAAATATGTCTCACAGATGTCAGCCACAAAGATAGGTTTAAATATATTTAATGGCAAATAAATAGTAAAAGAACAAGACAATACTCAGTAAGTAATCAGTTACATCAGAGTTCAAAATCACAGGGAATATTTAAAACAACATCACAGGACAGTCTCAAATAAATAAAGAAAACATCTAAGCTATACTTTACTATATTCTTATCTGAATTTAAAAGAGTTACTATGCTCTAAAAGCTTACAGCAAGGCAAGTGCAGAAGATGGTGATGGATGTTTCTAGGTCAAAGACAAGATACAAAATGCACAGTCTCTCTCTGAGAAGAGTTCTTAAATTACTATCAAATATTATTGCTGGGTTAGCTTTGATGACATCACTTTTTGTCACCTGACTTTAGTTCCCAAGCTAAACCCCCAGTGTAGCATTTGACATCTCCTTGTGAAAAATACATATCTCTCAGATGTGCAGATCCTGGAAGTCATAAACAGTAAAACACTGCTACATCTCAAATCTTGTAATCACTTCTCTTTCAAGACAATACAAAAAGACTTTTAGCTCTAGACATTGTGTTGGCTACTGCACTGAAACTGAGAGATAACATTTATAGCATAATCATAAACAATTTCATTTCAACTATTTTCTTGAAGTTTTGCAAGTTAACTCGGTATGTTCTAGTTTCTACTGTTAAAACATCTACATTTGCACAGGTTTATAGTTTATATACATGTCTGTTCTTTTCCATTAGGGTACACTGTGGACACCATCTTGAAGCTCAGTACTGTACAAAATTCAACACACACTTCTGTACCTGTAGTTTAATGTACACATAACCTCTACATATGAAATTGTTAATCCTCGTTCTTTCCTTACGCATGGGTATTGGTTCCGACCTCGGAACCGAGCCGGCCATTTTCCAAGCTCGCATCAGCTTCAAACTCTCAAGCTAAACTCTTACCCAAAATCCCCTCTACCTGTTACCCCAGATTTCATTTGCCGTGTTGCCATTCAGTCGTGTCAAGCTGCTTCTCTTGAGCTAAGTACAGATCTGATATTGTTAATCCTTGTTCATTCCTTACGCATGGGTATTGGTTCCGAGCTCGGAACCGAGCCAACCATTTTCCAAGCTCACGTCAGCTTCAAACTCACAAGCTAAACTCTTCCCCACAATCCCCCCTCTCCCTGTTACCTCAGATTTCATTTGCTGCGTTGCCATTCGGTTGTGTCAAGCTACTTCTCTTGAGCTAAGTACAGACAATTGATGTTTAATAGCTTTACAGATTACTTTTCTGTCAGAAAAGTTCATATTTTATTGTCTCTTACCCTATTGCATCTAGCGTTCATAATTTCTTCAGGTTTTTCTGCTTTTTCTTTACCACTTTTACCGCGAGGTATTCTCTCTTTACCATCGTTGGTAATCCTTTTCCCTTTTTCACTCATACCTTCGGGTACTCTCTTGTTCTATTGTTGGCACATTTTCTATTAATTCATTTTCTGTCTTGGCAGATAAGAAAGGTAGTCCGGGGTTTAAGTGGTGTTCTGATTGTGGACACAAACTGCCTACTTCTGATGCACACTCTTTGTTTGTTTATTGTTTGGGAGCTTCCCATTTGTCTCTTGACCCACCCTGTACTATTTGTGAGAACTTTTCTAATAGAACCTTGTTGGAAAGGAAAAACAAGCTGATACTGAAGGGACTTCTAAAATCTCCCTTTTCAGAGGCTGTTTCTGCGTCGGAGGCCTCAACCCCTCCAAGAGCCCATAAGAAAACCTTGGATGTTCCTACTAAGGCTAAATCTTTGCCTTTGTCCCCGGCTGGGGACTCCCGCCAACCAAAACCTAAAAAGGCTAAAGTTTCAGCTCTGGAGTTCTCTCAGTCAGCTCCAGTGCTTTCTGTGCCTAGACCTTCGGCTCCATTAATGATTTTGGTTCTATCTTCTCCTGTAGCCTTCTATATATCGGCACCGAGGGGGTCCTCGGTTCAGACCATTACCACTGTATTGGCACCGACCGTTCAGTCAGTGCAGACCTTGACCGCGTCTGCTCCGAGATCTTCCTTGGAACCAACGCCTTTATTGTTGACTCCAGTTTTGTTGGTTCCAGCTTCAGCACTGACAATCACTTTGGCACCAATCCCTGTGTCCGTGCAGACCATGACCTCGGCACCAATGACTTCTTCGGTGCAGACAACAGTAGTACAGTCTCTCTCGGCACCGTTGTCCTCGGTGTGGTCAGATGAGATGGGCACCGAGTTTGCCTCTTCTGTGGACAGGCCTATTTCTCCCTCAGTCTCCGTGAGGTCCACTAGAATCCTTTCCGAACATGATGTGTTGCGTTTTGTGGATCAGGTGCTCTTGGCCAGAGGTATCCCACCCCCCAGGAACTATCATTCCTTGGGAGGTGATCACCCATCACCAAAGACCCCTTCTTATTCTCCTCCTTCATTGCCTTTGAAGTCCATGGATATAGCGCAGTCTTCCCCTTCTGCGGTTCCCTTTATGGATCTCACTAAGGAACTGCAATTGCCTTTGTGGCAGGAAAGTTTTTCTATGACCCAGGATGTCAGATGTGACACACATAGTTTGCTGCTCCACAGCCATCCAGGGACTCCAGGTCGGCAGGCTGAGCCATTTAGGGGAGGGGTGACCCCTGTTCTAGACATTCACTCCTCTTCAGGTGGACCGGCCTTCCAACTGATGGAGAAGGCTTTCGCTGCTGCTGGCGATACTGGACTGTCTATCCCTCTGCCCTCTTCTAGAACACTGGTTTCACAAGTCCCACCGAGCGGACACCGGTGCAAGGGCCTCAGGACATATTCCCACAGGAAACCCCTTTTCCACGTCTTCCCCAGCTTCTCCTGCTGAAGAAGTCCACCTGAAAAGTTCATTAAGAGGAAACACATGGACTCTACAGAGGAGTCCCTCTCTGAAGACACAGATTTTGATGAGGGGGAAGGATCCCCTCGGTCACCCTCTGAGGTATCCTTTGGTGATATCCTCGAAATCCTGAAACAGAGAGGTGACTAGCAGTCCTCTAATCCAACCTTTCGCGCCCGGCCCCCTACCTCCTGGGTTACTCCACCTGCCGATGAACTTGTCTGGCTTAGCGTGCAGCATGCTTGGAAGGCTCCTGACACCGTCAAAGCTATTCCCCAGAGACCAGATGAGATTTTGACCCCTCCTGCCATGGATCCCCATTGGTCAAAAGCTCTTTCTGTGGATGCTTTGATGGTGGTGGCCGCAACAAAAAAGGATCTGGCAGAAGAAGAAAGCCAGACTGTCTATCTGCCTAACAAAGAGTGCCGGGCCCTGGACAGGATAGGGAAGCGCATCTTTGCATCAGCGACCTGGATGTGCTTGTGCAATTTTGCAGAACCCTTTAAGGCTTCCTTTCTTAACACTCCCATTGAGGCCTCCGTGTTATTTGGACCCAAAGTTAAAAGCACACTGGCCAGATGTGAACAGGACGGTAAGACCCTTTCTGCCATAGGTGTCCATTATTCTTCCCCTCAACATGCTTTCTCCCGAAACCAAAAGAGTGGGAAGATATGGTTCAAGAAATCTCAGGGTCCTTTCTGTGACACACAGGCCAAGTTCTCCCCTAGAGGCAGAGGGGGAAACTCACAGGGAAGACACTCCTTTTGGGGCAGAGGGGCTCCATGTAACCAGGGTTCCAGGGATTCTTTCCATGGCCAATCCTACCAGCGCTCCTGAAGAGCGGCCCAACTCCTTTCCTCTGGAGGTGGTTGGGAGACATTTCTCCTTGTACCCTTCTGCCTGGTTAACCATCACCACCGATTCTTGAGTACAAAGGATTATAACCAGAGGTTATCATATCCCCTTCGATCTTTGTCCTGCCCCTTCAAAAAACCTTCCCAACATTCCACCCAGTCAAAGGGAAGAAGCAGCACTAGAGATAGAAAAGCTGCTAAGAAAGAGAGTCATCCAAATAGTCCCTCCAGACCAGATAGGATCTGGATTGTAAACCAGGGACTGGAAACCAATTTTAGATCTCAGTTTACTGAACAAGTTTGTGAGAGTACAAAAATTCTGGATGGTCACAATACAGTCTATCCTCCCGCTTTTGGGAAAAGATGATTGGCTGTGCTTGATAGATCTTCAAGATGCGTACTACCACATAAAAGTGGACAGGCCATCAAGAAGATTTCTGCGGTTCTGTGTGGGAGCCAGTCACTACCAGTTCAGAGTACTGCCTTTCGGACTCTCTACAGCCCCCAGAGTGTTTACAAAGTGCATGGCAGTTGTCACAGCTCACTTGCGACTTCAAGGATTCCAGGTGTTTCCATACCTAGATGATTGGCTCATTTCCGCCCCCACCAGACATCTACAGGAAGATACCCTGGCATACTCTCTCCTCGCTGCACAAAGGCTAGGCATAACTATAAACTGGCAAAAATCCAGTCCAACCCCATCTCAGTCGAAAGAATTCATAGGGGTTATCTTGGACACAAAGAACTGCAGAGCTGCTATTCCAGAGCACAGAATTTTAAGGATAAAGCAGAAAAACTGATTCCTATCCTTTCAAGGGAGAAATCCATGGTTTACTCGGTTCTACAGCTGTTGGGTTCCATAGCAGCCTCCATCACCATTGTCCCCCTAGCCAGGTTTCACATGAGGCTTCTACAGTGGCTACTGCTCACCCAGTGGTATCCCTTTCAGCATCCTCTTTCAGCCATGATTCGAGTAACCCACAGGTGCAAACAGGATTTAAATTGGTGGATGACACACAATCTGTCACAATGGTCTCGCCCCTTCTCCCCCCAACAACCCAAGGCCACAGTGACCACAGACGCATTCCTGATGGGATGGGGGGGCTATGTCAGGGATAGACATTCCAAGGCACTTGGTCCGAACTGGAGGCCCATCTGCATATAAATGTTCTAGAGCTGAGGGCGGTGCTTCTGGTGTTGCAAGCATTCCATCCCCTGCTGCCGTCTGGGACAATTGCGATTCAATCAGACAACATAGCAGTGGTCTGGTACATCAGCAAGCAAGGTGGAACCAAATCTTACCCCCTTTGTTGAGAGGCCATGAGGATATGGCAATGGGCAATGGCTACCAACCATTTTCTTCTAGCAACACACATTCATGGCAGTTCCAACGTAATAGCAGACAGACTCAGCAGGTGCATTCTTCAACCTCACGAGTGGTCCCTGAATCCCTTGATAGCGGCTGAGATCTTCCACTGCTGGGGCCGTCCTTGCTGTGACCTCTTTGCATCCCTGACCAACTACAAATGCAGTCACTACTTCACCCTTATTCCCTCTCCGGGACAGTCAGCCAGGGATGCTCTAGTCCACAATTGGCCCTCGGGTCTTCTTTACGCATTCACACCTTTTCCCCTTATTCCTCAGTTTCTGAAGAAAGCCCTTTGGTTGAGGAGCAAGGTGATCCTCATAGCACCATATTGGCTTTGACAGATTTGGTTCCCGTTTCTTTGGCCTCACCTACTAGATCGACCATGGATTCTCCATCCAATCCCGGAGTTGATCTCACATCCACAAAACCTGATTCATCCCAACTTGAACAGCCTGAAGCTCACAGCTTGGCTACTCCAATTCTCTTGATTGCCAGGCAGAATGATCTTTCTTTACCAGTACGTGACATTCTCACTGCATCTCATAAGTCTTCCACTAGAATTACTTATCTGAGCAAGTGGAAAAGATTTACCTGTTGGCTGAAAGATAAACACGTAGAGCCCTTCTCCGCACCAGTGTCGATAATACTAGGCTATCTGGCCGACCTTTTCCAGTCTGGTCTATCGGCCTCTACCATTAGAGTTCATTTGGCTGCAATTTCTAATTTTCATGCGGGTGTCCAAGATTCCTCTCTTATGTCCCACAAATTATGCAAGACCTTCATAAAAGGTGTGAATCATCTGAAGCCACCTTTTAGAGAACCTATTCAACCATGGGATTTATCATTAGTTCTACAAGCTCTGACAATGGCACCTTTCGAACCAGCCTCTTCTTGCAACCTCAAACACTTGTCATGGAAAACCTTGATTCTGGTCACCATTACTTCTGCCAGACGTATTTCTGAGCTTCAAGCTTTATGTATCAAGAGTCCATACTTGATTTTTCACAGAGATAGAGTGTCTCTGAGAACTAATCCATCATCTCTGCCAAAAGTAATCCCTAAAATGTCCATTAATCAAACCATTGAATTGCCAGTTTTCTTTCCCAATCATTCAAACAGAGGAGAGTATTGCCTACATACCCTAGATATCCACAGGCAAATCCATTTTTACTTAAACAGGACTAGGTCCTTTCGTAAATCCGACCAGTTATTTTTGGCCTTTTCTGGACCTAGATTAGGATCTGCTGTTGCTAAGATCACATTAGCTAGATGGTTGAAGGACTGTGTCACCTTCATCTATACACAATGCAATATCTCATTGCTTACTACCATGAAAGCTCATTCAACAAGGTCGGTGGCAACTTCTGCTGCCTTCCATGCCAGAGCTTCTTTACATGACATCTGTGCAGCTGCAATTTGGGCTATGCCTCATACCTTCATCAATCATTACAAATTGGATTTGGCCTCCAGGGGAAGAGCATCTTTCGGTTCTGTGGTGCTCAGGAATGTCCTTCCATGAGAGCCTCCCAGGAATAGAAGTAGCTGGGGACTCTGTCCCATGCGTAAGGAATGAACGAGGATTAACAATATCAGATAAAGAAGTTATGTCTTGCCATAACGTTCCATCTGTATTGTTGATCCTCGTTCAGTCATTACGAACCTCCCTCCTTCCCCCTCCTATGATTTCTAGTGGATGTCACCATCCATCTCTCTTAGGTTATTTGACCAGAGGTAGCCTCTACCTTCTTTGACCTGCAAACTCAATCTAAGGTAACAGGGAGAGGGGGATTGTGGGTAAGAGTTTAGCTCGAGAGTTTGAAGCTGACGCGAGCTTGGAAAATGGCCGGCTCAGTTCCGAGGTCGGAACCGATTCCCATGCGTAATGACTGAACGAGGATCAACAATACAGATGGAACGTTATGGCAAGACATAACTTCTTTTTTAATACATTTGTAAGACAAGCATATCAGTTATGTTCATATATGCAAATGACATATGATTATTTACAAAATTCCAGATAGCTGGGCTGACAGTATTGCTCTATGTCACAGGCACTCCCTCTTTTCTTCTCTTTTGGGAAAACAGTTTATGAAAGGAGTATTGCATATGAGAACCCCTTGCAAACATTTTCCTCTTTCATGGGATCTCAGCTATGTTTTGGAGAAACTTGACCTTACCACCTTTTGAACTTGCTTCTCAGACTGATCTGAAGTTTTTAACATGGAAAACTATTTTCCTTATTGCTCTGATGCCTGTAAGACAATTCCATGAGCTGCAAGTTCTCATGGTGGGAACACCACCCCCTGATTTTCTACAGAGATAGGATTGTGTTGCACACTAATCCCTCTTTCATACCTAAAATGATCCAGAATTTACCCTCAATCAGCCCATTAACCTCCCTGTGTTCTTCCCAGAACCTAAGAATAAGAGAGAGAATATGTCATACCTCTGATATGCATTGGCAGCTCAGGTATTACATTGACAGAACAAAACCTTTCAAGAAGGCTGAAAGACTTTTTGTTTCCTACACAGAGCAAAGAAGGGTCAGCCTGTCTCTAAGCAAACCATTACATGTTGTTTGGCCGCTGGTATTGTTTTTTGTTACACCCACCATGGAAAGTTGAATCTAGGCAAGGTAAAGACACATTCCACCTGAGCCTTTTCCTCTTCAGCAACTTATTGGAAAGGAATATACTCTAGAAGTATTCTAGAGGCAGTAACTTGGTTCTCTGTCCATACCTTTTACAAAGCACTAGAAGCTGAATGCCTTTCAAAATCCAGTGCAGGTTTCACTAGGGCTGTTCTCCAGGTGCTCCTGGACCCTTATCCATCTTACCCCAGGTTGGCTAAGCTTTGAGTTTCTACCCATATGTCAGTAAGGCAGTTTGCTTGTTGATCATAGTACAGTGGCACAAGTTCTACTTACCTGTAACAGTAGATGTTCACAGAATGCACTTCCTTACTGGCAGTACCAACCAACCATAGCCCTATTTGGATTTTCATAGTTTGGTGTTAGAGTTGCTGTTGAGTTTTGATCAGCAGCATTTTTTATTATATGTGTGTATGTGGTTTTTAGTTTGGAACTGTATGTGTTTGCAAGCTTGTGTTTACGTCTTCTCTATCTTCTGGACACTAGTAAACTGTATGGATCCTGTCTGTGGGTTTGAAAGGTGGTCCCTAACCTTGCAGGTTATAGGTCCATCACACTCACAGGTAGGCAGGGGGAGGAGTTCTAAGCTTTGCTAGACTGCTAGAGAGCTGGTGACAGCACTACTACCCATGTGCCAGTAAAGCATTATGTTCTACAAACATCTACTGCTGCAGGCAGTTAGGACATTTGCTGAAAATTTTGACAGGAAAACAAAATAAAAAAAAAGTAAAATAAATATGCCTTAAGGCTGGTCAAACAGGAAAATGCACTTGAGCTTTTCCACTATAAACAACATCCCATACCACTTTCTTGCAAAGAAAAAAAGATATTGCATCTAGGTCCAAGAAGGTCGTTGTTCTACTGTATTTGGCATTCATCAGACCTGTCATTGAGTACAGTGCCCACTTTGGTATGTACCTAATCAGGCACATCTATCAATTGGAAAGTCCAAAGAGATACTTCAATAAAAAGAATACAAGGCATAAGTAACAAGTCTTATGCAAACCGCCTCAAGGCCCTTTCCCTGTATTCTGTCTCCTACATGCTGTTGAGAAGTGATCTATGCTTGGCATACAAGACATTGTCAGAACCCACCCTAATGGAACTTCTGTATATCCACAAAATAAACACCACCAAACGTATCTGTTGTAAAGACTTAAACCTTGCGTGTGATATAAATAGGGCCTGCTGGAGTGACAGGAGGCTATCTCTTCTGTGAAACAGGCTCCCCCTCAATGTGAAGCAGAGTTCCTCCTTAAAACAATTCAAGTGTAACTTGGGCAATTGGGTGGGGAACAGGAAATTCATCCCTGGTTTGGTACCTTTGTCTCTAATGTACACAGGCAGCCTGTAAATGGTTCATCTCCCAGGCGCCTGCTTATAAATGTTTCATCTCCCAGCTTCCTACTTACACTTGTCAAGGGTACCAGAACTTGTCAGAGATTTGGGATGCATGGCTGGGTTTAAAAAGGCCCTTGTGGTCATTAGTCTACTATACACCTATGAACCTGTAAACCTATGACTGTCCAGATATTGCAGGATTACAGCATTTTAAACATTTTTTTCATTTAGTTTGCAATTTTGATTTCATTTTGTATGTTAAACATTTCTGACATTTTTTCACAAGTTTATGCTTTGTTTCTTACCCAATACTGTTTTATTCAGTTTCTACTATTTTTTTGGGCTAAAACTAGCCTTTTTTACAAAAATTGGGAAACTTTTATGCAAGTATTTGTGCTTTGAACTGTGTTACTGCAACTACTGTCATTTTGCTCAGTGTAGTGTTCAGAAAAGTCCCCCTGTAGAAATAGACTTTGGTTTTCTATTTAGAGGGAGAATAGTGGAATTTGATACCCCTCAAAAAGGCTCATCTTGCTGGGGTGCTTAACTGACACTGACTAAAGAATGGCCTCTTCTAGCTAAAGACAAGATCCAGTACTACCAGACAATATTTCAGCAATTTGCCACAGGAGGAACATCACCTTGGGAAGAGAATTTCTAAAACTTCTAGGACTTATGGCATTCGTTATTCTCGTGATACCACTGTCCCATCTCCACATGAGGAAAGTTAGTGGTGTGTATGAAATTGTTGGACCCAGCAGTTAAATTCTCAGTTGCCGGTGCTGGACTTCATCAGATGAGAGTTACAGTGGTGGAGAGCAGAGATGAGTATCAGTCCAGTACTTCCCTTCTTCTCATCTGCTCTGGCGCAGTCTGTCCAGACAGATTCATTTTACTTTGCTTGGGGAATTATGTCAAGGGGACAGCAAGTGCAGGTCACTTGGAGACCCAAGGATGCATGGAAGCACATCAGTCTCAAGGAAATGTTGGTGGCAATTCCCACCTTGAGGGTACTTCACTTCTTGTGGACTCAAGGTCCTCTTCTTGTAGTGACAGACAACATCACAGTGATGTGGCACCTCAACAAATGAGAAGATACAAAATCTTACCATCTGTACTGGTTGTCAGTGATGACTGGGGAGCTGGATTTACAGCATTCTGTAACTCTTCAGGCATCATGCATCCTGTCAGAACAAAACTTTGTGGCAAACAGACTAAGCAGATCCTGGGAAGACCCACATGAAGGGCAGCTCAAAGAAGTAGTGTTCCAAAATCTAGTCCTGATTCAGGGAATGCCTCAAATAGATCTGTTCATCTTCTTTCAAAACAAACAGCTAGAGAAATTCTGTTCCGGACATCTTTGCAGCCATGCATGAAGGACTGATGCTTTCTCAATGTCTTGGAAGGGAATATTCTTATATGCATTTCCACCTTTTTATCTGATTCACAATGTACTTCTGAAGATTCAGAAAGACATGCCAAAGATAATTTTGGTGATCTCCTGCTGGCCTAGGCAATTTTGGTTCTCTCTTCTAATGGTATTGGCCAAGGGCAATCACTTCACACCAGCCTTCAGATGCAGCACAGTTCATTGCTTAGTATCTGACATGCACAGCATGACCTATATAGCATTGCCTCCGCTAGAGTCCAGAACAGCAACAGGCCAATTCATCTCTCTCCCTCCATCTGAGTTAAGCAAGCTGATGATGGCTGCTTATTCCCATGTCCTCCCTCCCATCAGCTCCTCCGGCACCTACACCTCTACTTGATCCCATAATCAGGGAGGTATCTTGCTATGACATGTGACCATTTACTTCTTATACACTGTTCAGCTGTTTTGAATTCTGGGGCCAGTTACCACATCAGTGTGGTTATACAACCCAGACAGTTTTGGGAAAGCAATGACATTTCAGTTATGTACTCCTGTAGTGAATATATCACGCAACACTCATTTTTCCTGAGTTGAGGTGTGTTTATAGGTATTTTTCTGCAACAAATATTTTTAAGCGTATGAATAATCTTTGAATTATTTTTAAGTATTCATAAATGTCCAAACTAATGTTCAGACTTCACAGATACAGTTTTATTCCATATATGTTTGGAGCAGTCCATAGCAAAAACTATATGGACTAGAAGTTTAATTTTTCAGATAAGAAAATGAAATCTGGACATGAATATTGCTTTCTTGTATTCTGATTTTCATATGTAGACAGGTGTAAGTCTGCCTATGGCTAACAACTGAACCTAAGGCATTAATGAGAAAAAGGAATAATGCCTGAAAAAAATGGAAAAGAGACCAACACTATATTAACTTGCTTTTATGGACTTGGGAAGTTGTGTAGAGTTGCTGCAAATTTTTGTTTTATAGATAGATGACTTACATAACAAGTAGACCAGTAGTATTAATGTCCTCACAAAAGCATTTAAGGAAAGGTATTAAATCCTTAACAAGGAACATCACCAGTCTATCACCAGTGAACTTGTCTTCCATAAAAGCCTTTGCACTGGTGTATAAAAACTACCTAGAAACCATGCCTCTCAACTGCCCATATTTTTGTCCCATATTTTTGGTCTGTTTGACATACAATTTGTGGTTTTCTGGGAAACCAATTAAGACTAAAGACTAAATAATGAACATATTCAGAAAATGCCTGCTAATACATAACTTGTTATTCTAGCAAATTTCCAAGTTTATAACAATAATATTTAAAATCTGTCCCTGTTTTTTGGTCCTTGGTTGTGGATGAGCTGACTATGAGCTCGCTGTTAAAAAATCGCCCAGTAAATCCTGACATGCATGGTAACTTGACACAAAAAAGGTAAACTAATGTTTCTCATATACTGGATTACCTCAGTTAGTTGTTTGCCAAGGAACAGGAGACACATATAGTACTAAGAATCCAAGATGGTTGAGCCAATGTGAATATAAATCACTGAAGTCTTCAAAACAGCTATTGCCCTGGAGAAACTAAGGCTGTGATTCATAGTCTCCTTACATATTATCCAAAGCTGCTATTCACCTTTTTTATTTCTCCAAATATTTTGGGTTTCTAATACTGTGACGGGAATGGACCCTATTCCTAAGTCAAAGTATGATTAAAGTTCATGAAATTAATATTGTTTCAGTCTTTGATGTCAACCAAAAGTACTCTTCGCAGCACCTGCATTGTGCCTAGAAATGACTCCTGCAATTTGTACGGGGTTATATGGATTGGTAACATATCTAAATACAATTGTAGATTCTTTTTATGAGACCCGTTGCTCCTACTACTGTTTGAACTATCTGGGTTTCTTTCTTTCACATTGCTCTCATTTCTGCCTGCAAATCCTGATATTTTATGACTTTGTGTCTCTCTGAATGCAGAACACTGTAGTCACTGGTTGTGGCAATTTCAATGATCAGTGCTACTTTTGTCTTCTTTTCCTGGACCACTATATCTGATTTTCTAGCATCTATCTTTTGATCTGTTGGTAATGGGTGATCCCATGTGATGTAGACTTCATCATTTTCTGTGATGCTTTGTGGCTCATATTTCCAGTGTTTTTCAGCCACTTCAGTACCATAATGTTTGCACAATCCCCAGTGCGACAAGTCTCAGCACATTATTATGCCTTTGAGTATACAGCCCTTCTGCCATTAGTATGTTGCAACCAGCAATGAGGTGTGCAACTGTTTCCAATTCTGTTTTACAAAACTTACATTTGTCTGTTTCTCCCACATGTTCAATGGACTTTGTAAACCAACGTGTACATAGCCCACTATCTTGGGACGCCAATATTAACCTTTCATCTCTTGGTTTGAATTCATCTCTCCTTAACCATTTCTGTGTTTGTTCCTGATCAACATGAGGTTCTTCCAGAAGTTTTCTATATTTGCAACCATATTTTTGCATTTTCCACATTTCTTTTCATTTGGTTCTTCACCTTATATTCTTTCTTTTGTTTTTTTGGCACATTCAGTTGTTGACTTATTTTTATCTACTTCTGGTTTGATTTCCATTCCTGCTTGATGTCAATATGCTTCTGCTAGATTAAGCAGAGAAGTCATCTTAGATTTATTCTCGTCATGTTTCAAAACTTTCACTACATTTGGGTCTTGTGAGGTCAGCAGATATGTGTGGAGTCCCACGATTGTAGATCTATACATGTAATCAATTTCAAGGAGGCCCATCCCTACTTCAGAGTGGAGAATATATAAGATTGGTATACACTGATTTTTATAGATCATTTGGTGAGCATGAAGCATCCTTCTTGTTTTAATATCTAATCTATCCAACACATTTTGGGGCAAATCAATCCCTTCAAAACTGTACGTTAGGACAGGAAGAGCAAATTGGTTTATAGCTTAGATTTTGTTCCTAGATGTCAATGCTGTTTTCAGGATTAAGTCTTCTGAAGTATTCCTTACTAAGTTTTGTTCACATTTGTTCATGTTTTATTGCAGATCCTTCATCAATTCCCAAATATTTATACACTCACGCTTGCTCATGTTCATTTATATCACATTCTTGTCCCAGACTGATGTTTTCCTGGTGCTGCAGTTTTCCTGCTTTAAAGGTTGCTTTTGAACATTTGTCAAGACCAAATGACATTCTTATATCATCTGAAAAAGTTTTGACAACTTGCAGTTGTGCTTTCATTTCCTCATCTGATGAGCTATACAGTTTTAAATCGTCGACAAAGAGAAGATGAGAAGTCTTTAGACTTTGTTTTCTAGGTGCCAAATTATAGCCATGGCCTAAGTTGTTAAGTAGACAGCTTAATGGGTTAAGGGCAAGGCAGAATAGCAATGGTGACAGAGAGTCACCCTGGACTATCCCCCTTTGAAGCTAAAACCAATTTACAGAAAAGTATGTGGGAATATTTTTTTTAATATATTGCTGATGGCAGGTTTTTATGCAAACCTATATGGTCAGACTGATGTTCCAGAAGTGTACTCCTGTACAATCTGTGTACGAGTTTGCATGCAACTGTATATGGCAGTGTATGTGTGTGTGTGTGTGTGCGTGTGTGTGTGTGTGTGTGTGTGTGTGTGTGTGTGTGTGTGTGTGTGTGTGTGTGTGTGTGTTTGTGCATACGTGTGTGCATGCGTGTGCGTGCATGTGTGTGTGTGTGTGTGTGTGTGTGTGTGTGTGTGTGTGTGTGTGTGTGTATATATATGCGTGGGCATGCATGCATCTGGAGAGGTTTGCATACAAAGTGGTAAAGTGGTTTTAGCTTTTATAGAAATGCTGAAAAATATTCTTTCATGTGTTAGTTAGTACTGGTTTCAAGCACAAGCTAAATATACAAAGTACTTTAGGAATTAACCTAAAGTCATTTCTGACTCAGTCATCAGACAAGACGTGCAGAAGTATACCATTAGCAAGCCTGAAATGGAGATTGTTTTCTTAACTCAAGAGACATGGCTGTTTATGAATAAGCAGTAAGTTCTATACTTCTACAGAAAAGTAATTAAGGAGGACTCAGGGAGTAAATTAACTCTGAATACATACAAAGCAAGGGTGTCACATGATTCTGGAATGTACTGCAAGTTCCAATGAGTTAACATGAAAGAGTTTGTGGGTCTGGAAGGTAACATGTCAGCTATGTGTGGGGTGGGGAGAGGAAACATTGTATCTGTGAATTACTGACTAGCGTTGTCAGTATAAGAAAGGTCCCTAGCTTCTTTATCACTTTTGCTACTGTATACAGAGATGTGTGGTACAACTAGTTTCTCTATAACTTACACATTTTACTGTACTTTGTTCATTTAATATAAAGGCGAATAAAACTATAAAGCATGACTATGAATAACTGTCATTCATTTCTCAACAAAGTGTCACACCTGCTGCACTGAACCATTTGCTTCAATTAAACCAGAGTAGCTTTCTGCATTTTAATACAGTTTAAGCTACTGGGGCAAAAGAATGTGTGAGAAGTATAATCTACATGCATATACTTGGACAAACACAGATCATTGTTTTTTCTTTTACTTGCAAGCTTTATTGATTTGTGAGTCACAAAAAGAAGAGAACCCAATGGCATTCTTCTCTCCTGTGTAGACTAGTTTTTATTTAGCATTTAAAAATGTGTATTCAGACTGTTGTCTTACACAGTGGGCATTCCAAATTAGGCTATGGTTACACAAGACAGCAGACAACTAATCAAAGTAGTATATTTTGGCCTCAGTCCTGTTACTAGTACTACTATATGTTATGAAACCACACAGACTCATTACAAAGTCTTATAGATCAGAAACAAACACAACAGGATGCCAATTATTCCATTGCTGAAGAAGTAACTCTTGAAACGTACAACTCAGTACTGCAATGTAAACTCTAAATCAGCTTCAATATTTTTGATGACTTTAAATATTTCCTTACAACATAACTTATTGGGAAAATAAATAAATAATTATAAATCCTCATCCAGGAAAAAATACTGTCACAACAGAAACAGAAGCAAAGCATAAGGCACAACCTGCTATCAAACTTCTTCATGTAGCCCTGCATTTGTTTTCCTCAACCATCACTCACATATCTATTAACAAATTAATAAAAAAAACATAAGGGAAAGTAATATTAAAAATGGTAAATTAACCATGCTGCCAAGTGTTGACAGAGAATGCATTCAGACTGGAGATATCTGTGGTGCTGAAGACCAGTGAAGTAAATAGTTTCAGTCTAGAAGCAATTGTAACTACAGCAGTACACTTGTTCAGAAGCAAAACTACCCGACCATATGCATCCAGTATAACATGCCATAAGTGTACTGGTATGATTCAGGAAAAAGACAAGAAAGGAAGAGTGTGCATCTGTGTGTCATACAACAAAGGGAGGTAACATAATAACATGCCACAAAATACTGCAGTTGTTGAGCTGATATACAAAACACAGCCCTACCTTGCTCTCAGAAACTAAGAACCTGTAATTTGCTACAGCCATCTGTTATTATTTTTATATGTAAATATATTAAATAGAAGTAGTAGTGTTAGTTTACAGAACCAATGATGTTCTAAACTGATAATCTCAAAGTCTTGATGAAGTTATATCTTCAACATCAATCATTTAGAATAAAGACCCAACATACCTCTCAACCTGGAAACATCAAAAATCTGGACAAGGCCCATGAAAAATAGGTACAAATCTGTATGCTGATTAACATGTAATTTGCATACATAATTACGTAACCACACCCACTCCAATGGAATTGTGGGATACCAACTTTCAAAATACAAACTAAAGAACAAACAACCAAAATATGGCACCGGAGTCCTCCTGCAGCAATTCCAGTGCCCCCTTACCTGGCTATTTTGCCCCATTTACCATAAACACTAATGCATGCATACCGCTTTACTTCTGCAATGATTTGGATTTTATTTTTACATTTTACAGCACAACAATGCAGAAACACTAATAGACATCTGGTAAACAAAGCAATACTGTTTCACAATGAAAATAGACTTGACATTAAAACTTCTCTGCCCGTGAAACACACATTCATTGAAACAGAATTGAAACCCACACCACATCAAAAGAAAATGCATCTGGCTAAGTGGTGGATAAAGATTACCTTTGGGCTGTTTTCAAATCATTGGCCCCTTGCACACAAAACAAGAAACATACATGTGTTCTTTTCTTTGATGCATCTTCCTGACTATTAAAATTATATTCCTTGTATAATACAACACACTTGTTAAACAATACTAACAATTATACCAGACAAAATAGTAATCACTGTCAAATTGTTCTACATGTTGACTACTAGCAGGTACAATGATTTCAACTTCAGTTTCCAAATGACTAAAATATATTTACCAATACATGTTGAGCTGCTGACTGTGTTAGTTCTCCTCTTAAAGATTTTTTTTTGGGGGGTACATTTTTTTTTCGGTGTTCTTCTCCTTTTGGTAACCATCCTATCCAGAGTAGTAAAATCCTTAACACATTTTCTTCCCATACAGAAATATAAATTGAAACTAGATAAACTGTCTGTTAAGTGATGAAATAATTTAATTACAGGGACCAGGGTGGATTTGTGAAATCCATTAATAAGCTAGATGGGTTATTAAATATGCTGTTACAGCAGAGTCAAAGAGGGGATTCCCATATTAAATTATGAAATTTTTATCCTCATGGTGGGAGTTAGGTTTGGCCTATGAGTTATATCAGGCAAAATTGTTTCTCTGTTAAGCAGATGTTCAGTTGCTCAAGAAGAATGAAGTTTACCAAATGCAAATCTAAGAAAACCAATGGGGGCATTGTATTTGTATGATTAGCTTTCAAAATACAGTATTATAGGTTGCAAATTGTTAACAGTCAGTTTTCAAAGGCAGGTTAAATTCAGGTTTAATTGCATAAAGTACATATCAGTTGGGCTTTTAAATTCCATTCTAAAAATGTACAGCTGGCATATGTTACATTGCTACAAGTAAATCACTTTAACGTGATGTTCAAACCAATTATGTAGGTTGTCTGTGACTCACTGTGGAAATAGGAGAAGTAGAACACTCACACTTTTAACCTGAGTGCATGCAAGGTAAATGCAGCCTTTAGCTAGCCAGAAAAACTAAGCAAGATAAATGCTGCAAATTGCAATCCTACTAAACGCTTGTCTTGCAAGTTACAAGGTAAATGTAGCAATAAACGTTCATCTCGCAAGTCGCAAGGTAAATACAGCAATCCACACACACACACTATGAGATAAATGCAGCAACTCTACTAAACGTTCGTTTCGCAAGTCGCAAGGTAAATGCAGCAATCCACACACACACACACACACACACACACACACACACACACACACACACACACACACACACTCTTAACCTGAGTGCACTCAAGGTAAATGCAGCCTTTAGCTAGTCAGAAAAAACTAAATGAGATAAATGCAGCAATCCTACTAAACGTTCGTTTTGCAAGTCGCAAGCAAGGTAAATGCCGCAATCCACACACACACCCTTCTCCAATCTGAAATAGTAAACAGATAGCAGAAACTCAATTGGCAAGCAAGGTAAATGCAGGGATGGTCTCACAGCAATCCTTTCTGTGCAGACCCACACTGTTCATCACACACATGCCCTTCTCCTAAGCAGAAACTCAATAAGAAAAACTAGTCTCGCAATCGCAAGGTAAATGCAGCGTTCGTCCCACAGCATGTGCAGAATCAGAATCTTACCTGTTCATCTCGCAAGATAAATGCAGCAATTCTTTTTGTTCATGGCAAGATAAATGCAGCTAGAATTAGGAAGTAATGCAGCAGTCCTTTCTGTTCATCGAGATAATAAGCCAGCCAGCCAGAATAAATCCATAAGGGAAGTAATGCAGTCTAACAGCTCGCAAGTGCAGCCAAAAGATGCAAAATGCTTCCCGCTCTTCATTTGAGCAGCCCGAATGCATACACACATCCATAGTGTGTACGTGCGCCATTGAGCTCAATTCCGACAGGCTTGTAGCCCCAATGGAGCTGACGTCATCATAAACGTGATGACGTCAGCTCAAAAACGAAAAAAAAAAAGAGCTGAGAAAAACTCGGAAATGAAAGGGTGCCACTGGGGAATCGTGGCACCCCATTATTTGGACCCCGAAACTCGGTAAAAACCGAGTTATTTGGTACAGTTGGGAGGTATGAGACCCAAAGTTAATTGGGCAGAAAAATCAAGGAGTCCAAGCTCCACCTCTTCTTAACCTTCCACTGCTGAATGTTGGTGAACAGTTTCACCTCTTAAATATTTCCAGTTTACTCCCTGGTAACTGATGCCTGTAACATCAAAAGAATTTGTAAACTGAAAGTAGCTTAAAATGTGTAGTGCTGATTGGACCACACTGGAGACTTGCACAAAATGTGAAATTTAAATAATACTGTGCAGTTTCCAGACAATGGTCATGATCCAGTGGTTAGTGTACAGAAAGCTACCTGGCCTACTGGAAAAGTGAAGGATACAAAGCTAGGGAAGTGTTGCAGCTATACCAGAGTATTTATCTTTACAATCCATACACAGAGTGTTTGATAAACAGTTTAACATGCTTGGTATTTGTACTTGGCCTCATTGTTTTGCTGTCATGTATACATCTGCAACCTCCCCAGGTCTCTAACATAGAACTTATTGCACTAAAGATTTGCATTAACACCCAAAAATGCATCAATCTTGTTGTAATCTATATTCCTCCAGGGAAGAACCTTGAAAACCTAGAGCAAACTTTAAGTTGGTTAGCCACCAACTACCCTCAAGAAACTATAGTACTGGGGGATTTCAATATTGACTGGTCCCACTGCTCCGCCAAGTCAAATCCCCACCCAATCAATCTTTATGGCTTCTCCCAAAATATTACATCTCCAACTAGAATTGGTAATATTCAGCAAAAAGAGAGCACGATTGACTGGATTCTCACCAATAAAGATCCGAAAGTGTGTCATACTTCAATGACACATTCTTAAACATTCTCCACTCTCATGCCCCAAATCGACAAATTAGAACCAAAGACCGCATAGCTCCCTGGTTAACAAGAGAAACCAAAACAAAAATTAAACTCCGCGACCAGGCTTGGCACAAATGGAAAGCTACCAAAACTCCCCTAGACCGTATTTTATTTCAACAACTAAGAAACTCTACGAAAACGGACATAACTCGAGACAAAAAACAGTATTTCTTTCACCTCCAGGACAAACACCAGACTAACCCAAAAAAGTTCTGGGCTGGTTTTAATAACCTCCTCCATCCTGGTAAATCAACTACCCCAACCCCTGAGAATCTCACTGGTCAAGATCCAGAAGTGGTAGCCAACACCTTTAACACTTTCTTTACTGAGACCATCCAGTCCTTAGCCAATCATCTACCTACCTCTTCCCCTCCTTAACTCTTCCTGATGACACACCTCCTCTCTCCTTTAACTTACAACCAGTTTCTACCTCCTATATTCGTACCCTATTAAAAAAACTGAAACCGTCCACCCTAGCGGCCGATCGCCTCCCAGCGGAATACCTACAAATATCGTCTGATGTCATTGCCTATCCCATATCAATCCTGATTAATAGATCTATAACTGAGGCTACCATCCCCCCCATTTGGAAAATTTCATACATCATTCCACTTCATAAGGGAGGTTCCTCCACAGAAATATCTAACTATAGACCCATTGCAATATTGTCTCCAATAGCTAAAATAATGGAACGGTGTGTTCACAAACAACTCCTACACTACCTCACCCTCAATAATCTCCTGTCTATAACCCAGCATGGCTTCCGCCCCCACCATAGTACAACCACTGCCCTCCTGTCCTTTGTCGACTCAGTCAATAGTAACCGTAACAAAAAACTAACATCCTCTGCTCTCTTTCTCGACCTATCGAAAGCTTTCAATATGGTTAACCATCAGCTATTACTACACACCCTACAAATCCTCCATCTTGAAAACTCAGCCTTAAGCTGGTTTAAGGATTACCTCACTGGCAGGCAACAAGCAGTCCAATGGCAAAATAGTCTATCTCACCTGCTCTCAAACAACATTGGTGTTCCACAGGGCTCCATACTTGGTCCCCTTCTTTTCTCTGTTTTCATAAATGATCTCCACACAGTCATCCCCAGAGCCACCTGCATTCAATATGCAGATGATTCAACCCTGATCTGTTCTGATCGGTCTCTTCAGAATATCCAAGCAGCCACCCAACAATGTTTCGCTAAAGTTGAAAAATGGTTCTCCGACCGGAAACTCATACTCAACCCGACTAAAACCAAGTTACTTCTATTTTTCCCCACATCCACCAATCCACTACCCCAAGAACCCCCTCCTGACAATCCGAGGACCTTCTTTGTGGAATCCTTTAATGGCACCATCATTGAGCCCGTCCCCTGTACCAAACTATTAGGTATCACTATTGACCACAAGCTTAAATTCGACATGCACATTGCCCAAACCATTAAGTCAGTTAACAAGAAACTTGGCTCTATGTACAGAATCAAGAACTTTCTTACTCCTCATGCTAAATTAACCATTGCTCGTACCCATCTCCTTTCCACCCTACTATATGCCTCACTGATACTGTCATTCCTCAACAAACGTGAGCTTAATAACCTCTCTACCACCTACCGTCATATTGCCAGATTTGTAACAGGCACACCCTATCGTACCCACCATTGCCTCAACCTCAAGAAACTAGGCTGGCTGGAACTGCCCAATCTTCTTAAACTAAACCAACTCACCGAAGCATTCAAAATAATTAATCAACCAGAGAAAACCCCCTCGCTGAGCAAAATCCTGACCCCCTACACAAACTTAAGCAGCCTTCGATCCTCAAACAGTATTCAGATACTAACCATCAAATCTAATAACATGGGCGGCGATGTTCTTTATGCTAACTCCATTGGAAAGCTATGGAATTCCCTTCCCAACAACCTCAGGCTCATGACCTCACTCAATCTATTCAAAACTAATCTCAGAGAATTACTTAAGTCTCAATGGTTATGCCCATGTTCCAACCCTGACTAATCCCAATAGGTCTATCAGTGCCTAATCTCTGTTCTGCCTCTCAAGCATTATCTAGTACTTTTTTACCTCCACATGTATCTATGTCATATGATCATCTCAAAAAATGCCTACCAAACTATCAGCTTGTATATTTAGATGTTGTTATTTGTGTTATTATTATATTAATGTAGTTTATTGTATCTAATTGTTTGGTGATACTACTGTTAACTGTGGGAGCTTTTCTCCCCGGGCCTTTACTGAAAAAGGACATGTATCCAGCTAGACTAGCCCGGTCAACAAATGTAAAATAAAATAAAAATAAAATCTCTTGATCAGCCCTGAAGCACACCTGCATGTCAAGGCCATCACTTTGATACTGAACACTTAGACTGGTGAAAGTCGTAGCCATGGCAATGGAAAATAATGTTCAAGTTCAGCAGGGAATCCAAAAATTAGAAACTCCTTACTGCCTAAAACACTGCAGTCATTTTCTGTTATATTCAATGAATCAAATGAACCTCATGAGATAAACTCACCTGTCGGGATCGATTTGATTTAAAAGCATAGTAAGCCATTAAAATGTATGCAATGGTTTAGAGAAATGTAAATGTTTGTTTTAAACCACAGAAGAGTATTTTTGTTGGCGTTATAAAATGCAAATTATCTACCATTTACAAATCCTCTCAGAACTAATCAAAGTGATCAGAGAAACTACAGAACTACAAGTTTCAGCCTTTCATATTAAGTTACAGTGATGATCAAGATGCACAAACTCACCACAAAAAATCAGTTAGGCTTATAATAAACATTGTAACAAGACTGCATTTTAAAAATGCTGTTATCAGTGCTCTTGGGGATTAATCACTACTTATACTGACTTTCCCAGGTACAGGGTATGGATACCGCTGCAAAGGTAGAGAAGCATGAACCAGGTGGTTGGTTCGAGACAGAGAACAGCGTACTTGGTTCCGTGCCATTTTTCTGCAGACTCCAACCATCTAAAAACCAAGTTCATTTACTTAGTAATTCCACCTGCTGGGTAAGCCACTCCAGCTGCTGGTTCTCCTGCTGTAAGTCCGACACTGTCCAGGAAAGGGGACTCATGAGCTTCAGCATGTCCTCCACCTGCCGGTCCATGCCACACTTGAACAACTGAATATCTACGGGAATTTTGTGGACAGCATTATGAATTTCATCCAAAAACAAAATCCACAATGTGAATGTAGTACGTAGTACGTACATAATGTAAACACAGTCCGAATCCTCAGCCGTATTTCTAACAGGCTGGCAGTCTGCCTCATGAAACTGACATCATGCACGCCAGCAACAGATTTGACTTAGAAAAGAATTAAAAAAAAAAAAAATGGAATTGAAGAGTCCACGTGGGAATTCATGGCACCCCATTATTTTGCCATCAAAACTGGTAAACACTGAGGAATTTGAGAGGTATAGCCTGCAGTAATCATCACAAAAAGATTTTAATAACTGACAAAAGTGGACCGTTCATAGGTTCATAGGTTCATAGGTTGGTACTGGGCTATCTGCCCGAAGGCATATATTAGCCCAGCCATGTTGTGCGGTATTCACCACCCCTTTAGTAGTTCCCTGGACCCTTGTACTAGCAGCTAGTACCCTTGGCCCCTATCTAGTAGTGCTGTTGGTGTGATCCCCAGTGTGAACTTTCTGTTACCCATCTACTCATCAAGGTTCCTCTTGAAGAGTGATAGTGAGGGGCTCTGTCTTATGTAGATCGGGACCCTGTTCCATAGTAAGGGAAGTCTCTGCGAAGGAAATCTATCCCTCCAGCATGTTCTATTCATTGTTGTGTTGAGGTTTATATCCCTAGAGCATGTAGCTCAAGTAGATTTGGTTTTGCTAAGATGGAGCATGTTCAACAATTCTATTTTGTTAAAGCGAACAATTGTAAACAAGTCTATCCTATAATATTTATTGTTTCCCCACAAAGTCTACCTGAAACAGTACCACCACTCATAATCATGGAATCTGATAATTATCAAATTTCAAATGTCAACAAGCAGATGTACCTAGATCTTACTTTGGACTCGATTGTGGCATTTAAAACTTCTACTGAACAGTAGTGAATAGGACCTAATCACTTCCAAAATTAAGCTATAAATAGTCACATCTGTCACCCTTGTAGCATGTCAGGCATTTGCAAGAAATGCACATCAAATATTTGCAAGAAATGTGCTTGAACTTAAAGTAGAATATGGACTGCCAATCATTGCACTAAGTTATGCTAATAACTCCCAACAACTTCCCATCACAGAAAATCAAATCGGTCATTTTATAATGCTGGATGAACCTTGAGTACTACTCTGTGTGCTTTAGAATATTTTTATTGATTACCAGTAAACAACAGATGTATCTTCCTACTAAATATCTTCTTTTGCAGGTTTATTGAACTTCTTCACTACTGACAACAATGCAGCAAGCTGTCTGTAAGAAAAATATATTGTTCTCTTACTATTAACAACAACAAATTATTGGTGGTAAACAGAGCCCTCTTGGGCTAGCAGGAGTAGGAAAAACTTTCTCTTAAACTGTTATGAAATGAAAAATGTAACAAAGAAACCTTAAAGGACTTTAAATCAAAGCAAAAAGAAAATAGCTTTTCAGTGATAATAGAAAAATGGATGCATAGTGTCTCTTTTTCACTTGCATTCTACGTTTTTGACAAAAATATTTATTGCTCCTGGTCTAGGACTGCATGTTTGTAATAGATCAGTTTTAGCAGCTGTTACCATGTAATTATTACCTGACTGAAATTTTTAGTTTCTTGTAATGATTTCTGCTTATTGCTAATATGTCTTGATTTACGTGCTGAAATATCTTACACCAGTTGTGCATACCGTGTAAAAGCTTTGAGCAGAAAGATGTACAGTCTGTTATGAATTAGTTTGTTACCAAAGATACATAATAGCTAGCAAAAATGTAATTTGTAGTGTGCCATACTTATGTTTTCACAATGATTATGTTTTTGTAACTGCAGATGTATTATCTCTTTTATTCTCTGATTGTGCCATTGTGTTGTGGCTGAAAAGAGTAAAAACACAGTCCACCTAAAATGAGAAATAAGTAGGTATATAAAAGGGAAATGCCATATTTTGTCTTAGCTGTGTTGTATTCCGTACAGTTTGGGGATAATTTCAGATGTTAAGTTGTCAATCTCGCCTTCATTCTTGCTGGATGGGTTCGGAGCCGATCCTCGGCTCCGACTCGGCCAGTTACTAAAGCTCGAGAGCTAATTTTACCGGCTCGAGGCAACCCTATATCCCATGATGCAAGCCGATGACTACCCAGATCTCGTTTGCCACTTTTGCTTGCGAGGTGCTTTTTTTACCGGCTCCTGGTAAGTTCTTCAAATTCAGACTTTTAGTCTCACCCCTTTAGTTTTAGTCACCTTTGTTGTTGTGTAAACTATTAACGTTTAATTTAACCCTATTCCCATTAGTGTTTCCTATTTTTCTAGTTATTTATCCCTTCCCCTAAGTTAGGCCTTAAGCCTCCCCTTTCCTAATTTTTTCTGTCAGGGATTCTGTGTGGTGTTTGAGTGTGTTTGTATCCCTATTTAAATTTTTTATTATTGGATTGGGTGTTTATTGTGTGTGTGTGTCTGTGTTTTTTGTTACTTAGTGTTTCCTTGACACAGCTATGTCGAAGGACACAAAGGTCTCAGGCTTCAAGAAGTGTGACTCGTGCTATCAGAAGATGTCTCTGACAGACGGTCACACTTCTTGTGTTTACTGCCTGGGACCTCTGCACCTGCAGGACTCTTGTGCTATCTGTCATGCCTTCAGCCCAAGAGACCTGCAGGAGCACAGAAATAAATTAATACTGAGGGGCTTATAAAAACCTGAGAGCTCCCAGACTAAGTCGGCTCCGGGGAAGCCCTCGAAACCAGTTAAGCCTTCGGCTTCAAGTCCTAAGCCATCGGCTACTGGTTCTCCTTCAGTGTCGAGACCGGCTCTGGCTGGAGCCGATCCTTCTATATTACAAGTTACAGTATCGGCTCCATCCGGCGCCGATGCTGCTAAATCTGGGCACTCAGTGTCGGCTCCGGCTGGAGCCGACGTATCCTCGGCTCCTTCGGCTCCACCTATCTCAAAAAAGAGATCACGATGACCTTCATTGGAGTCGATACGTTCGGCTCTGAGATCACCCCTGCTCTCGGAGCGGAGCCATCGGAGTCGTTCTTCTCGGTCATCCAGGCTGTCCGATCATGACCTTGAGAGAGTGGTGAGTAGACTATTAAAGTCTCAGGCATTGGCCCAAATGCTCCATAGCCCATCTCAACAGACGGTAGCTATCACACATCCACCTAACATTCCTCCTTCGACTCTCCTACAGAGCTCAGAGCCGGAGCTCCTCGGAGCCGTACCTGTTGTGGCTTCAGAGCCGATACCGCCTCCCCCTTCGGCTCCATCATCCTCTGCTCCGATCTCCTCCTTGATGCCTTCATTGGAGGGATTCGGGCGTCTGGTCTCTCTCGTCGGCTCTGAGGGGACGAGTGGCATCGGACCCTTGTCCGACCCCGTTCTCCCTCTCGGAGCTTCGGCGCTGGTGAGCTCAGCCCCAACATCAGCTTCGGAGCCGTCCCTGTCGGTGCAGCCTGGAGTTCCTATCTCTTCGGAGCGGGAGCCTTCTGGCCTCTCTGATGGGGGAGCCTTCGAGGTGATGAGGAGTGTACTAGCCCCAGGGCTTAGTCAACGGTCAGTTCCATCAGCTCCTCCCACTACAGTGCCTGCTGACATCTCTTCCCACTCTCTTGCTCCCAGACCCAGAGATCCAACGCCTCAGGTTTCCCTATTGGGAATGTCTTCCTCTTCCAAGGCTTCTCCTGACCCATCAGGTGAAACTCCGCGTAAGAGGACATGTAAGAGGAAACATCTAGACTCCCCCGAGTCTATTACATCCGATACTGACTTGGATGAGTCGGAGGGATCCCCAAGGTCCCCCTTTGAGGATGTCTCTTTCTCAGACATCCTTGAACTCCTTAAGCAGAGGGGGAACTGGCCTTCCCTTAATCCTTCCGAGGACGAGTCAGTATACCTGGAGGCGTTCAGGTCTCGACCCGCCACCTCCTGGGTGTCTCCGCCTTTCGACCCTCTTATGGATGTGGTGGCTCGGAAGGCATGGATGGCCCTGGATTTGGAGGAACCCATTCCTCGGAGGCCTTCAAAATTTATTACGGCCCCAGCTGATAGGCAATATTTGACAAAAGGTGTCCCGGTTGATGCCATGGTGGTGGCTGCAGCCACCAAGAAGGAACTGGCTGATCCTTCAGTACCTGTCCATCCTCCTAACAATGATTCTAGGACTATGGATAGGTACGGCAAGCGGATTTTTTCTTCAGCGACCTTTGCCATGCGATCGCTGAACTACTTGTGTCACTTCACCCACCTTCAAAGAGATGTTCTTAAAGAGTTGGGAGAAGTTCTACAGGATCCGTCAGCTGCTGGGTCTCAGGACAAAATTAGCTCACAGCTAGGAATCCTAAACTCCATTGTTAATTCCTTCATGTGGCTCATTTCATATGCAGCCGATGGAGCGAGTAGGGCCGCAGGCACAGGAGTGGCTTTAAGGCATCAATCCTGGATGCGGCTTTGTAATTTTGCAGATCCCTTCAAGGCGTCCTTCACAAACTCTCCCTTTGATGGCTCAACTTTGTTCGAACCTCAAGTGAAAGACACCTTGACTAGATGTGAACAAGGTGGCAAGACTCTTTCTGCCGTAGGAGTCCGTTTCTCCACCCCTTCAAGACCTTACCCAAAAGGTCAGAAGGGAGGGAAAATGTGGTTCCGCAAATCTCAAGGAGTCACGCCTGACGCACGAGGTCAGTTTATCCCCAGAGGCAGAGGGGGTAACAACAACAGACGCCGCCCTAGGGGCAGAGGGGGTCCGCAGAATCAGGGTAGCAGGGAGCCTCTCTCTGACAAACCCTTCCAGCATCCCTGAGATGTTGCCCGATTGTCCACCTTCGGAGGCAGTCGGGGGAACATTATCGCTGTACCCAAAAGCCTGGCTTTCCCTTTCTCAAGACAAATGGGTACAGTCGATCATATTCGAGGGTTACAAAATTCCCTTTATTCAAACCCCAGTTCAGCAAAAGGGAACCCTTCCAGATGTTCCACCCGGTCTAAGGGAACTAGCAGTACCAGAGATTTCAAAACTGCTAGCAAAAACAGCCATCCAGCCAGTCCCAGCAGACCAAATAGGATCCGGTATCTACTCAAGGTTCTTTTTAGTACCAAAAAAGACAGGGGACTGGAGACCAATATTAGATCTCAGCAAACTAAACAAGTTTGTAAAGAAAACAAGATTCCAGATGGTCACGCTTCAGTCCATTCTACCCTTTCTGGGCAAGGACAGTTGGATGTGCTCGGTAGACCTTCAGGATGCGTACTATCGCATAAAAATTCACAGGCGCTCCAGAAGGTTTCTCCGCTTTTGGCTAGGGACCAGTCACTTCCAATTCAGAGCTCTGCCATTTGGACTCACTACAGCCCCCAGAGTGTTCAGCAAATGTATGGCAGCGGTTACGGCTCACCTGAGACGTCAAGGATTCCAGGTGTTTCCATATCTAGATGACTGGCTCCTCACTGCCACCACCAGGCATCAACTTCTCCAAGCCAGAGATTACACCATTCACATTTGCAGAGGGCTAGGGATTTCTATAAATTTCGAAAAATCTGCCTTGTCGCCTTGTCAATCTATTACCTTTATAGGTGCCAAATTGGACACCGTACAACTTTCAGCAAAGTTAACAGACCAAAGGATCTTGGACATTCAAAATCACATCCATATGATTCTTCTCAGCAACAAAATTCAAGCCTGATTTGCTCTGAAAGTATTGGGTCTTATGGCTGCCGCCATAACACTTCTTCCCCTTGCCCGCTTTTACATGCGTCTTCTACAATGGATGCTGTTCGCCCAATGGTCCTTTCAACAACTTCCCATGTGGCACAGGATCATAATAACTCCAATTTGCAAAAGGCATCTGACCTGGTGGATATCGTCCCCTCAAGTCCATCAGGGCAGACCCTTTGTTCCTCCCGTTCCGGTCGCCACGGTTACATCGGACGCCTCCCTGATCGGGTGGGGGGGGGATTATCAGGGCAGGATGGTCCATGGCACGTGGCAACCTTTCGAATGCCACCTGCACATAAATGTCCTGGAGATGAGAGCAGTGCTTTTAACGTTGCAAGCCCTCAACGACTCTCTTCCCCTGGGAACTATTGCAGTCCAAATGGACGGAACCAAGTCCTATCCACTGTGTCGAGAGGCTCTCAGACTTTGGCAGTGGGCAATCTCTTCTCAGCGGTTTCTGATAGCAATGCATATCCCTTGGAAATCAAACATCATAGCGGACAGGTTGAGCAGAGCTATTCTCATGCCTCACGAGTGGTCTCTCAAACAATCTGTGATGGAAGAGATTTTTCAGAAGTGGGGCCTTCCTTGCTGCGATCTTTTTGCTACACCTCAAAACAGCAAATGCCCCGACTTCTTCTCTCTCTTCCCCCTTCCAGGCCATCCCCCCAGAGACGCTCTAACCCAAGATTGGCCCCGGGGACTTCTTTATGCCTTTCCTCCCTTTCCTCTGATACCACAAGTAATTCAGAAAGCAACCGCTTTGAGAGCCAAGTTGATTCTCATTGCCCCTTATTGGCCTCGACAGATATGGTTTCCATTCCTACATCGTTATCTTTTGGTACAGCCATGGCATCTGGACCCGGTTCCAGATCTTCTGACCCACCAGTCGGGGCAGCTGCACCAGTCCATACCTTCTCTCAACCTCACTGCTTGGTTGCTCCGCTTCCATCCCTAGCCAGGCTTCCTATGACTTCTAATCCCATCCGGGATATCATAGTAGCTTCCCTTAAATCTTCCACCAGAAGGATTTACACTAGTAAATGGCAACATTTCTCCTTCTGGGCAAAAGCTAGGAATATAGACCCCCTATACTGCTCCGATTCATTCGGTCTTGGACTTCCTAGCCGAGATTTTTCATTCAGGATCTTCTTCCTCCACAGTAAAAGTTCAGCTGGCAGCCATTTCAAATTTTTATATAGGCTTGTTGGACCACAACATTATGTCACATAAACTTTGCAAGGCATTCCTTAGAGGTATTTTTTTACTTAAACCTCCGATTAGAGACCACCCACCACAGTGGGATCTAAATTTAATTTTAACATCCTTGATTCTTCCCCCTTTTGAACCTGCGGCTGCCTGTTCATTGAAATTTCTTTCTTGGAAGACACTCTTTCTAGTCGCCATTACTTCTGCCAGGAGAGTATCTGAGCTTCATGCCCTCTGCATTCGTCCTCCCTACTTAATCTTCCACAAAGACAGAGATTCTCTAAGGACTAATCCGTCTTTCTTACCCAAAGTGGCATCGCAGACGAACTTAAATCAATCCATTGATCTTCCAGTTTTTTTCCCAAATTATTCTAATAGAGCGGAACAAAAACTACATTATCTTGATGTTCACCGCCAACTCAGATATTATCTGGACAGAACCAAACATTTTAGGAAATCTGATCAACTGTTTTTATCCTACGCAGAGAACAGGAAAGGCCTTCCAGTATCCAAGGTAACTCTATCTAGATGGCTGTCTTCTGTGATTACTTGCATTTATCAGCTCAGAGGCAAAGAGTTGATTTCTAGGCCAAAAGCCCATTCTACCAGAGCTCTAGCTACATCTACAGCTTTTCAGGCTAGACTTCCAATAGACACTATTTGTGCAGCAGCCACATGGGCCTCTCCTCATACCTTTGTTTCACATTACAAATTAGACTTGGCCTCCAGAGACAGAGCGAATTTTGCTTCCACCGTTCTCAAGAGTCTGTTCCATTGAGCCACCCAGGATAGAGGTGCTAGGGATGCGGTCCCATCCAGCAAGAATGAAGGCGAGATTGACAACTTAACATTAAGAAGTTATGTACCTACCATAACGTTCCATGTTAGTTGTCTTCTCGCCTTCTTTCTTGCGTCCCGCCCACCATCCCCCTAGCCTGGTCAGACCGAGAAGATTGTGCCTCTTCCCTTAAGAGGCTTAATCCATTTTTCTAGCTAATCAGCTTTCTAGTGTCACTAGATTAGGTTGATCCTTTTCGGGGGATTATTATTATTATCATTATTACTATTATTACCTCTTCCTCCTCCTCTCCAGTTGGAGGAATGTATTGCATAATTTCCTTAGCTACCAAACGAGATCTGGGTAGTCATCGCCTTGCATCATGGGATATAGGGTTGCCTCGAGCCGGTAAAATTAGCTCTCGAGCTTTAGTAAGTGGCCGAGTCGGAGCCGAGGATCGGCTCTGAACCCATCCAGCAAGAAAGAAGGCGAGAGAAGACAACTAACATGGAACGTTATGGTAGGTACATAACTTCTTATTTCTCACTAAACGAGTTGTGGTCTTTAAGGCAATCAGGTTGTATTTTAGGATTCCAGAGCTCTATTTTTTTGTTTCTCATTACTAGATCCACATGTGTCTTAAATAAATCTATAGGTAAAAGTTAAAGGCTTGTACAGAGAAGCTGAGACATTAATACAGCTGGGAAGGCACTGGCAACAAAATCATCCTTTCTATTAGAGATGTTAGTAGTACACTCATTTCTCAATGCAGACTTTGGTATTGTAATAGGCGCTAAATTTGTAATGGAAATAGCGAAGTGTCAAGCCATGTTCTATACATCATGATTTTAAATAGTCCAGTGTCAGCTAGAGTGGTTTTACTTTATTTTCCATTTAGCTAATTCAGGAAAATGTTACTGAATGTTGAAAATAGGCTGCCTTCAGCTATGCCACATATCCACCAGAATCCAAGGTTGATTAGTCATATTTTACATTATTCGTGAGGGCTATGACTATGTCTATATATGTATGTATATATATATATATATATATATATATATATATATATATATATAGATAGATATATATAGATATATATATATATTTACTCACTAATCAAGTACTGTGACTAGGATTCATTTGTCCAACATTACCTGCAATGACAAAGCAAATATATATGTAAATATATGCATGTATATACACATAGTATACACACTGTGTATGTATGTGTGTGTGTGTGTGTGTGTGTGTGTGTGTGTGTGTGTGTGTGCGTGTGTTGTGTATATATATATATATATATATATATATATATATATATATGTATATATTACACATGTGTGTGTGTGTGTGTGCATATCTCTCTCTCTCTCTACATATATATATATATATATATATATATATATATTTAGACACACACACACACATATGAAAAAAATACTGTCCCAAAAGTTGAGTTCCCTTCGAGACTCCCTTGTACACAGATGTTGTTTATGTGTGTGTCTGTGTGTGTGTGTGTGTGTGTGTGTGTGTGTGTGTGTGTGTGTGTGTGTGTCTGTGTGCATTTATCTTTATTTATTTAATTATTTTAAAATGGGATTATTTACAGTCATCCTAGCCCATTAAGAAACCTGGTATTTCTGTAATACCATTTGTTTCCTGTATTGGAGTGCTATCTCTAGCCTCGGCTTTGTGGGAGTTTGTTTAATTTTAAAATATATTGCTTGTGCAGCCTTTTTGTATAGGGTAGTGTTCTATCAGACCAGTTACTTCTCTGAAGTACTGGCAATATTTACATTGTAGCATGGGCATATTTTGAATATATACTAATTGTGCTCATACTGTGTCTACCTACCTGCCATTTTTATATATCAGACAATTTTATTTTTAATATCCAGGGACTTGGACATACTATAACTATTCCTTTTCATGACAAATGTACTGCTTATATCCACGATGTGACAACTTACCTGTTAGTTATTCCTGTCAGACTAAATTTACTTCAGAAGAGTGCTGACATGTTTCAGAGTAAAGCTTGGGTATTTATGGAGTATATACTGCTTGTATACAGAATTTGTCAACTTCCCTGCTGTTTTACTATGTCAGTGTACTATGTAGTTTTCTTATGGGGTTTAAATGTAGTGCTTGTGGATTTCAGGGTATGTGTTTTTAGTGGGCACATGCTAATAACTTTCCTGATTTTCATCATTGTCTTAATCTAAAGCAGCTAGGATGGCTGGAGTATCATAATCAGCTTCAATTTCACCAGCTTGCTATTGCCCATAAGACCCTGTATCAACCTGCCATTACTCCAATACCCTCTAGCCTCATTACCCCTTACAACAATCTTAAAAACTTACGTTCCTCAAATAAAGTACTTGTTTGTACAAGCATATCCAACAACTTGGCAGGAGACTCTCTGTTCTCTAACAGTGTTGGAAAGCACTGGAACCTACGTCCCACTAAACTTTTATCACTGTCTTCAATAACACTTTTTAAACATAAACTAAAACTATATCTTAGAACACATTGGTTATGCCCCTGTACTAACCCAGACTAACTCATTTTCTTTATACTAATGGATACTCTTCACCTTTTACTCTTCTGTACTAACTTCTGACTTATCCCTAAAGAACCAAAGAGATCATGATCTTGCAATTTAAATCAGTGTATATATGTATATAATAACATCTTTTTATGTATAAAACCTTTTTAGTGTTTGTGTTATGTTTATTAGTATTGTATTTTTATTAACATCAGCTGTGTTATGCTTGTACTGTAGCAACATTCATTATTGTAATTGTGTGTGTTGGAGCTTATCTCCCCGGGCCTCTACTGAAAATGGACATGTATCCAGTTAGACTAGCCCGGTCAACAAATGTAAAATAATAAAATAAATTTTTACATCTAAAGGGATGTGAGATTATTTGAGGTATGGCTTATACATTTACAGGATATGTACTGCTTGTGCTCATGATGTGACAACTTATCTGCCATTTTTCAATTTCAGCCTAATTTTTTACTTGTTTTGTTGGATGGAGAGATTTAAATATACTCTTTGTGCATTATGGGATATGTGTGCTGAGTGGGCACGCAGTGACAACTTACCTGCCTTGGGTCTACATTACTTCACCAAAATCATATTCCGGTGAACACCTATTCACCAACACCTACTCAGTGAAAACTGCTTCAGCAGAACACTGAATTTACTAAGGGCAAGGACGTAGCTGGCCAACAACAGAACTTTTCCCTTTTCTTCACTGTAGTATGATCTCTGAGTTGGTGTATATATTTAGGGGGTGTGTGGGGGTGAAGCCCCCCACATTTGGTGGGTTTGATTAATGTAGATGTTGATCTGTTGTTCTTTGCCCTTAGTAAATTCAGCAAATAGTGGAAGTGATTTTCGCTGATTAGGTGTCGGTGAATAGGTGCTTACCGGAATATGATTTCGATGACATAATATAAACCCCCTGCCTTTATTCCTGTCAGATGAAATTTTTTTGCATTTAAATATATCTGGCATTATTCTTGGTAAGGCTCATGCATTTTTAGGGTATGTACTGCTGTATTCATGATGTGGCAATGTATCAAAATAATTTCACTTATGGAGGGATGCTGATGGGTTGTTAATGTACTGCTTCTGCATTTTCAAGCTACGTGTGTTGAGTATGCATGTCAGGCAAAAACTTTAATTCTTTGGAATTCTGACATGATTAACTGTATGAGTCCTATATTTATGGGATATGTACTGCTTGTGTTTACTCAGTGATAACTTACCTGTCATATTTTCTATCACCCTAGATTGATTTAAAAGGTATTTGAACTTTCTGTGAGTGATCATGCAGTAACATCTTACCTACTGTCAGACTAATTTAAATGTTAAAGGGTTAGTGACAGTATTTTAGTGTACTACATTTGGGGACTTTATTTTAAGGGTAAGTGTAAGTGTACTGATTGTGTAAACCTTAGAGAATTTACCTTCCGACCAATGCACCTTAATGATCCTAACTGCATTTGATGTATCCTCCTCAGTCACAGCAGGTGTACTTACTTCTCTTCTGCTGCTTTGATATCTGCAGTTCCTAAAAAGAATGAATTTACCTGGGAGCCTCTGCTGACCTGTGGGCTTAGTCATTGCCTAAGCTGAAAGTGGATGACTCTGCATTGGCCATTTGTAGTTCCTCAGACCACTCATTTACTTTCCGGTTTCCCTGGTGTAGCCATAATGGCCACCATGAACCGTCAGTTATGTCCTCTCCAGCTGTTTCCAGTGTCCAAGTCTGGACATGGGAAACTCTCTTTAGTGGAACACAGAGTTTCTTTGAGATGCTACTGGATGTGACTGGGGGAAGATTCATTTTGAAGGAGCTCATGTTTTTCTTCCTGTGGGTCATAGACAATACCCATTACATTTTTTTCTGATAAATCTGATTTAAATAGAGAGAGAAAGGGATTCTGTCCCCACAAATTCTTTTTGCCAGGTCTCCAATGTGGAGGAATTCTAATCCTCACATTCAGCATTAGAGGCAGTACAATTGATTCTTAGTCTACAGTCCGCATGAAACAGATAATAGACTTCAGTTACCTTCAAAGCCTTACCATTGGATATAGATAGATTTCTTAAATGTATTAAGTAGCCATTAGTTTGGTATAATCATGCAGAGGTGGTGTTTAGCCCCCATCCCCTTGTGTTCTATTTGTATAGGCATTCCTGGGTTTATCTATCCCTTACATGTCTAAGAATCAGCTACAGATATTAGCGAAGGAATAATCCAGAAACTTTCCATTTTAGGGACAGTTACAGCTGCAGGATGGCTAGGATTTTATGCCTTCTTTTTCAGCTTTATGTCAAGCCTTTGTTTCTTAATCCTGTTCCATCATCTGTCTTGATTAATTCCCCTTTCATAGTTGTTCTTCACAGTCTAAAACTGCGGTGGTGGTGCTGCGGTAGTGTTGTCGCCTCACAGTAAGACATTGTCCTGTTCGATTCTCAGCTAGAGCATCTTCGGTGTGGAGACATGCGTGAATGGGGGTACCTTCATTGAAGGTTGTGCGTCAGTGCCAGCAACTCGGCACGTAAAAATCTACTGCCAATCATTAGCGGACCGGAGTTCCGCTGTGGCGACCCCTAACCGGGAAAAGCCGAAAGACACAACAACAACAACAAGTTGTTCTTCACAGTCTGACAGGTGGTTAAAGTGATTCATTTGGATAACATTTGGCTCTACTTGCAAAAACCTCCTTTTAGATGAGTTTCTTCACACCTTCTAAACCAAAAATATTTTTTTTTGTTTGTTTCTTCTGCTTTGTCCTAGGGCAGTGAATGAGTGCAAGAAGAAAAAGAAGGGGATTTTTTCTCATGAGGGAAGGGGAGAACATAACACAACAGAACCATGGAGGCAAAATAGGGAAGAAACATTAACACCAAACCAAAGGACTTTAACAAGACAGCGACTTCTAATATAATGTTATATAATTTATGTAGTTAAGAACTTAATTCTACTCACTGTAAATTTTTAGAGTATGGACTGAATTTTATTCCTAGCCATTGAACAAATGTAACTTGTAGTATTCTAGATTTAAAGTTTTTTACTAGGAAACTGAACCTCCATTATTTTTTAAGAGATGTAAGTATTAAAACACATTTATGGAAACCTTCTATGTTTAATCCAGTTTTATGGCACACAATTAAGACTTTTGAAACCTTTTTGTGAAATTGAAATTAGAAATTCTTTGAAGAAAAAAGTGTGAAAAACATTCTTTAACCTAACTAATGAAGAAATTAAAGCCTTAAAAGAGCTACAAAATAATGGGAATTTGAGATTTATGAAAGCAGATAAGGAGGGAGGGTCGGTTATCATGGACATACACCAATATAACAATGTCATTAAACAAATGCTTGGTAATAGTGAGGAATACATAGAAGTTAGTGGTTTGGAAGTTAAGAAAAGTAATTTGTTTATTTCAAAATTGTTTACATGATATGTTGTTGGACAGTGACATTAGCCCAGAGTTACATGAAGTGATAGAAAATCCTAGATTAGGGGTACTTTTCGGCATCCCTAAGATGCATAATGATACCACCCACCACCTGTTTTTGACCAATTGTGTCAGCAGCAGGCTGTAGTACTGATGATATTTCTTTGTTTTCAGATTCTATACTAAACCCCTTGGTGGAACAACTAGATTATTAAATAAAAGACGCATGGGATTTTTTAAAAAACATCAGACGATTTTCTTTAACACAGACTTATTTTCCAAGTGAGTGTTACATGTATACAATCAATGTCATGTCTTTGTTTACTTCCATCCCTCAAGAAGAGGGTGTGGAGTTTATAAGGCAATTCTTGAGTAAGTATACAACATTTGGTACTGATCTTGTGAATGTGTACTGCACCATTCTTGAAATTTCAGTTGAAAACACTTTTTTTCTTATTTAATTCTAAGATTTATGGACAAAATAAGGGGTGTTTATGGGTACTACAGTAGCCCCAGCTTTTGCTAGTCTCATCCTGGGGTGGTAGGAACAAGACATTTTGCCTGCAGCTATTTATTTTTCTAAAGTTTTAGTTTATAGAAGGTTCATAGATGATTTTTTTATTATTAAAGGTAATTTAAATGAACATCAGTTGGTTTTAGATGGATTGAACAACAGTATAAATTTTTCAAAATTTGTAGGTGGAGATGTAGGACATACTGTTAGATTTTTAGACGTGGAACTTTGGTGGGAAAATTCAAGCCAACAATTTCATAGTTGTATATATGGCAAAAATACCTTTACAAACAATTACTCGATTTTTAGGAATAGTCATCCAATGTTTATTAAAAGAAATATTCCTAGAGGGCAGTACATAAGTGCCTCATGGATGACAAGTAAGGATGCAGACTTTATTGAAGAAATAATTTTTATTAGCTCCATGTTTAATGATCATGGATACAAAATATTTTTTTTTAAATAAAGTTAGTGAAGAAGTGTGGAGTAAAAGGGAGATACAGTTTCCACCTATTAACATGTAGATTAACAATGATACCATTAGAAAAATAGTACAAGACAACTGGAAAATCTTAGCAGGTAACAATGATATTTTAAAGGTGTTTGGAGAACATCCTGTTTTTGTCTGTAAAAAGAGTAATAACATCAAACAACTTTTAGAGAGAAAAAAAATGAGTATTATTTCCTGTGTCAGAGAAGAAAGTAGGAATATGCAAGTGTAATGCTTGCACTGCATGTAGGTACATTTATAAGGGACCTCATATAATGTTGGAGCACATTTTATATACTATAGGTGCAAAGGCAAGATACACATGTCAAACTAAGGGAGTGGTCTACATTGCGATATGTTCTAGGTGCCCAAGGTTCTATGTGGGTATGACCACTAGAAGCCTAGGAAAATGTATTAAAGAGCATATATAAGCTATAAAGACAAAAGATTGTTATAAAGCTCTTTACAGACACTCAAAACATTGTGACAAATTTAAAAATTTTCTCTTTGCTATTTTAAATATAGTTAATGTGGACCCTAGAGGAGGTAATTTCAAAAGTCATGGAGAAAAGCTTGAAACTAAGTGGTAAATAAAGTTAGCCACTGATTAATATCCAGGGTTAAAATCAGAGTAGTAATATCAATTTTTTTTAAGGAGCAGAAGCCTTGCCATAAATACATGTTAGATCTTTTTTTATGCTTTAATAATTGTGTTGAATCATATTAAATTAAAATTAAGGTTTTTAAAGTTTTTAAAGTGGTTTACAATAATTGTTTAATTAATTAATTGGGTGTGCACACTTGTTGTTGTGTCTTTCGGCTTTTCCCGGTTAGGGGTCGCCACAGCGGAACTCCGGTCCGCTAATGATTGGCAGTAGATTTTTACGTGCCAAGTTGCCAGCCCTGATGCACAACCTTCAACAAAAGTACGCCCATTCACACATGTCTCTACACAGAAGACGCTCTTGCTGAGAATCGAACCAGACGTCTTACTGTGAGGCGACAATGCTACCGCAGCACCACCACCGCAGTTGCAGGTTATATTTTAGTATAATAATAATTGTTTTTAAAGTTTACATGTTTTCTGAAGAAGTTGAACAGACAAACATGGATAATAAAGGATTTTTGCACTCATACTGATTGTCATCCTTAAGGAAGTTGCTGAACAGTGCTTTTTACATTTTTTTGGTTTTAGTTTTTACACTGTTTTTTTTTTTTGGGGGGGGGGTCACTTCAATTTCCAGTTTTCAAGACCTTTTTATTCCCTAACTACAGAATTTGCTTTATGCATTCCATCCTCTCCACAGATATTGAGAGTATTTCAAATTATTCAGAAGGACTTTCCCTAAAACTTTTGTGATGAATCCCTTTTAGCCGGGGCAATATTGGTTCAACCGTTTATGGAATTGGCCAAAGGTAATTAACACAATTTCTGACAATCTGGAACTACTCACACACAAGGCAGGGGGAGTTCTTCTCACCTTCATCTATTACATCTTAAATTTTCTGCCTAGCTTCACATACCTTTTAGGTACCTGCCTTTTGAGGATGTGCAGCAGGTACTAAGGAGGGAATAAATTCTGCTACTAGAATATCTTATACTGTTATTTGGAAGATTTTCTAGTTTGTGCCTATCTAAAACTGTAGTCCCTATCTGGTATTGTGCCACTGGTGCTCATATATATTGTTTGAGTTACTAGCTTCTGACCTTAATGCTACTTTGTAAAGCACATGTTGTGACCAAGTCAGTATGCTTCCTCATAGAGTCATCTCTTTATTCAAATTCTTTTTTAGTAAAACAGTTTTTGATGGGAGGGATTCACCTGTGATCTCTTTGCGGACAGGTTGCTCCTTCTCAGGATCTTAACTTGCTGCTGGAAAAGTTAACCTAATCTCTATCTGAACTTGCTCTTCTGTTCTTTTATTTGCTTTGACATCTGCAAGATCAGTATCTGAATTGCAAGCTTTTTTGGTGGGTAAACCCTAACTGGTCTGTGTTTAGGATACAGTATGTGTGAGAACAAATCCCTCACTCATGCCTAACTTAGATTGAGGTTTCTTTGAATTAGGCCATCAGACTCCCAATGTTCTATTCTAAACCTCCAGACCATGGAAAATACTTTGAAGAGATGTAGGCAACTCGCATCCTATCTCTTAACAGAACCAAGTCCTTTAGAAAAACCTTTTGACTATTTTTTATGATGGTACTTAGAAGGGACCAGTGTCAGACAGACTTTTTTTTGTTGTTGTCCTTTGCTTTTACTTTTTTATTACACCATCCATGTTGAATCATTTCCAGGCATTACTAAGGCTCAGTTTCTGTTGCATTCTTCGATGGTATATCAGAAAAGGGTGGACTTTAGATTTCTAAAAACATTTTTGTGCTCCTCTATATATATCTCTACAAGGAATTTGTATACTAGATTTTTTTGATGTTCATCGTGTTTCACTGTTGCAGTCATAACTGTAGGGTGCTCCTGCCGCCAGGCAGCCCGAGGTCGGCCAGAATCCCAAAGTCTGGGTCCGGCGTCGGCTGAACAATCCAGTACCCTGACGTCAGTACGCTCTGGTACATAGCCCTCAGCCGACGCCATCTTCTCCAGTCTTTCTTGCCGTGCGGTGGAAAGCAGCTCGCAAGTCGTTGGTTGGCGATTTTTGAACAGCGTTTTTGGTTGTTGTCGGTCCGAAGTTCTTACTTCTCTTCTCAAAGCTAAGTACCCCGTTGGGGAATCTTTTTCTTGTTCCTCCGATGTCAGAAAAAGTTAATAATTGTATTGCGTGTGGGAAACAAATACCTCATAAAGATTTCCACTCTTACTGTCTACCTTGCTTAGGCCCTGACCACGACATTTCTTGTTGTCGGTTCTGTGCCAGGTTTAATTCTCGTACTATCAAACGCAGGTACGACTGGGCTCTGAATTACTTTGGCAGACGCTTCAATTATAGAATGTCGTCGGATACTACCGGAATTCAAAAGAAGCGCAAAGACAAGGACAGGCCTCCGAGGTCCAAACAGGACTTGTTGCAGCTGGAGCAGGTGTCCGGTTCGACTGTCGTCAGTGAGGTGCTTTTGCAGCCCCTGTCGTCCGCCACTTCTGAACCGATGGCCGATACGGACTCCCATGGGGAGCCATCAAGGCCTTCTATTTTATCTGCTGCAGGACCTTCGGACGTCGCTCCCTCGGATGGGTCCGGAACCGCTGTGCAGGTACCGGCTTCTGAGGGGGTGTTCAGGCCTACTCACATCACTATTTCAAAGGCAAAGGCAAAGACAAAGACTCCTGTTAAGTCCAAAGCTCCTGCTCAAGCTACTTCTGAATCTACTCCCAGGACACAGAAGCAATTGTTAAGGATGGCTGAAGATTTGCTCTCTATGATTAGGGGTTCTCACCCCCCCCCCCTGAGAAAAGGCCTCGACAGGATGTTCCTGTGGATTCCTCTGACCAGGCTTCTATATCTTCTGTCTCTTCCTCTGATCAGGAATATTCTTTTCCTCCTTATGAGGATTCGGATGCTGAGGACTCCTTGCCCTCTGCTTCTCCGCCAGAAGATTTTTCTTTTGGGGAAACCTTACATGAGATGAGGGAACATTTTCATTGGGAAGGTCAGGATTATTCTGCTTCCAAGAAGAGGCTTAGAGAATTCCTTCTTCTTCCTCAACATAGGCCTTTGGCTATCCCTCCTGTTCTTGACATTGTGGATGATGCTTTTTCCGAGGCTAATTTGAATCCTGATTCCATGCCTCCTGCTCCCTCTAAGCCTGATAGGTTTTATAGGGTTCCTGAGTCTCATTTGTTCTTGTTTAAGAATCCTTCTGCAGATCCTGAAACCATATCTCAGGGTTCTAAGGCTGCTAAAGTTGCTACTTCTAAGAATCCTATTCCCTCTGAGAAGGATTCTCGTGCCTTAGACAGGTGGGGCAAAAAGGTATATACTTCTGCTACCCTTTCTGTTAGGGCTTTAAATTGCCAGTTTCATATGTTTAAGTATCAGCAATTTCTTTTGTCTGTCTTAAAGCAAAAGCTTGCTCTCTTCCTGCATGTGCAGAAGATAAGGAACTACAGGATGTATTGCATGCAACTGAACAACTGAACAAACATAGCTTGCATTGTGGTTTTGATGCTTTGGATGCTTCTTGCAGGGCCGCAGCCTCTGGTACTGTTATCAGGAGACATGCTTGGCTTCGTGAACAAAGTTTTCCTGAACAGGTTAAGGCTAAATTATTAGATGCCCCTGTTCAGCATGATGTTCTTTTTAGATCTAAGGCTGAGGAGGTTATTAAAAAGATGGAAGAAAAGGCAAAATCTATGCAAACTGTGAAAGACTTCTTGCAAGTTCAGCCTCCTAGATTTTCCAGGAATTGGCCCTCCAAAAATTGGTCCTTTCCCACGTCTGACAGGCCTCAAAGGGGAAGATATAGACGCTCCAGAGGTCGTGGCCAAGCTCAGGCTTCCTACAGATCGAGACAATGGACTGCTTCTTCACCTAGAAGGGGAGAAGACAGATCCCAGTCTCAAAGAAAGCAAGCTCAATGACTCTCTCGGTTGAGCTACAGGACCTCTTTACCTGGATGTCCCTCTCGGAGGAAAACTTTCTCTTTTTTACAGAAATTGGACTCATATTACCCAGGACAAATGGGTATTGGACGTGATTTTAAAAGGCTACAAATTCCACTTTCATACCTTGCCAAGGGCTTTCGGTTGGCCAGATCTGCCAAAACATCAATGGTCAGAGGCCTTAAATCAAATGGATGCTCTTCTGGCCATGAGAGCCATAGAGCCTGTTCCACTCTCAGAGATGGGAAAAGGTTTTTATTCAAGACTGTTTCTGGTTCCAAGAAAACAAAGCTCATGGAGACCTATTCTGGACCTTTCGGTGTTAAACACCTTTTTGGAAATTCCAAAATTCAAGATGCTTACTCTGCAGCAGCTGATTCCAATGCTCTCTCAGGATGCCTGGATGGTGACATTGGACCTAAAGGAAGCTTATTTACACATTCCCATCAGGCAGGAATGCAGAAAATTCCTCAGGTTCAAGGCAGGTTTGAGACACTTTCAATTCTCTGTACTGCCCTTTGGTTTATCTACTGTGCCCAGAGTCTTTACCAAATGCCTGGCACCAGTAGTGGCCTATTGCAGACTCCAGGGGATTCAGATTTACCCCTATTTGGACGATTGCCTTATTCAGGCAGACAGCAAGGATCTTTTACTTCAACATCTGGATTTTGTTCAACGTCTCCTCCTCCTACTGGGATTTTCAGTGAACACAAAAAAGTCACATTTGATCCCTTCGCAACAAATGGTGTTTCTGGGAGCCCTCTTAAATACAACCTTACAAAGGGCCTTCCTCACTACAGAAAAACAAATACAGCTGGCTTCAATTTTCAAGACTTTGGCAACTCTACCTCAGCTCACTGCAAGGAAATTCCTGTAGGCACTGGGCTACATGGCTTCCTGCATTCTGTTAATTCCAAATGCAAGGCTTCATATGAGAAAGCTTCAATGGTATCTGAAAAGTGTATGGTCGCAGCATTACCACGATCTGGACACTCTGATTCCTCTGATCCCCTGCCTCCAGAAGGAGTTCCTTTGGTGGTCCAGGGTGTGTGCTTTAAACGAAGGAAAGCCTTTCCGTCTTCCTCAACCTTCTTAAATCATAACCACAGACGCCTCGGATTATGCTTGGGGAGCACATTTTCTAGGCAATTGCCAGCAGGGAACCTGGACAAAGGCTCATCTTCACTGGCGCATCAATCTGAAGGAAATGTTGGCAGTTCAAAATGCTCTTCTGGCCTTCAAGAACCTTTTGCATCCAGGACCTCTTTTGATTTGCACAGACAACACCACAGTCATGTGGTACATAAACAAGCAGGGGGGCTCTCATTCGTACCCCCTTTGCAGACTAGCTGTGACTTTATGGGACACAGCTCTAAATCTGAATCTACATCTCCAGGCCCAATTCATACCAGGAGAACAGAATCTCTTAGCAGACAGCCTGAGCAGGAACATTTCAGATCCTCACGAATGGATGCTAGACACCAACTTATTCAACAGGATTACTGCAGTTTGGGGATGCCCCCAGATAGATCTGTTTGCATCCCATCTCAATCATCAGCTGCCTCTCTTTTGCACCAGGTCATTCTACAAAACAGCTTGGAAAGTGGATGCCCTGTCCTTCAGCTGGAGAAACCTTTCGGGATATGCCTTCCCTCCTCTTCCTTTACTTCCTCGGATATTACTAAAGATAAAACAGGACAAGCTCAAGTTCCTCATCTTGATTGCTCCAAATTGGCCTCGACAGTTTTGGTATCCAACTTTAAAGCACCTGTTCTTGGAGCCTCCTTGGATTCTTCCTCTGAACCCTTCTCTTCTATCCCAGCATCAGGGTCAGTTGCTTCATTCCAATCTCAAGACCCTTTGCCTGGCAGCTTGGCTCTTCAAAGGAATTTGATTTCTTCTAGTCTTCCCAAACAAGTTTTGGATGTTCTTTTGGAAGCTAGACGGCCTAGCACTAGGAAATCCTATGCCTCTAAATGGAAGAGATTTTGCATTTGGATGCAGGACCGAGGCTTGGACCCTCTGGTACCTGATCTCTCTTCTATTTTGCTTTACCTCTCAGATCTTTTGTCTAATGGACTTTCCTTTTCTTCCATTAAGATTCATGCTTCTGCTATTTCTGCTCATTTCAATACTGATCCCCCTGTTTTTTCTCATCCTTTGGTGAGACAATTCTTAAGAGGGACTAAGAATTTAAGGCCTCCCAGAACCCCTCCTGTTCCTGCTTGGGATCTTAATTATGTTTTAGAAAAACTTACTTTGCCTCCTTTTGAGCCTGCTGCATCTTCAGATATTACGTTTTTATCTTGGAAAACAGTTCTTTTGTTAGCTTTGACTTCTGCCAGAAGGGTCTCAGAGTTGCAAGCTCTCATGGCTGTGGAACCATACCTTATTTTCCACCAGGACAGAGTATCCTTGAGAACCAATCCTACTTTCATGCCTAAGGTGATTTTGAAAGTGGCTTTGAATCAAACAATTCACCTTCCTACCTTCTTTCCTAATCCTCAGAATAAAGGGGAAAGGATTTTGCATTCCTTGGATGTGCACAGACAGTTACGATTTTATTTGGACAAGACTAAAGAGTTCAGAGAATCTAATCAATTGTTTGTTTCTTTTGCCTCCAGTTCTCTTGGAAAGGCTATTTCCAAACAAACTATTTCCAAATGGATTTCTTATGGAATAAGGTTTTGTTACACTCATCATGGGAAACAATTTCCAGGTACTGTGAGAAGTCATTCTACTAGAGCAGCTGCTACTTCTACAGCTTTTCTCAGGGGAGTTCCTACCAAGGATATCTTGGAAGCTGCCACTTGGAGTTCTGTGCATACTTTTTCCAAGCACTACAATCTCCCTTTGTACTCTAAGTCCAGGGCAGGCTTTGCCTCTGCTGTTTTGCAGGGTCTTCTTGCTGCCCCTTCTTCTGTCTAATCCTCCTCCCTTTTTTCACTGCTTTGGGATTCCACCCTACAGTTATGACTGCAACAATGAAACACGATGAACATAGTACAGTTGTGTACACCTACCATAAATGTAGATGTTCGAGTGTCTTCACTGTTGCAGTCGGTGTTTCCCTCCCTCCTATCCCCTTTTTCTCTCTTTTGTGGTGTATTTGTGTTTCCTAGTGGAATTCATTTATGATCTATTGGGGACTTCTGACATCTAGGGCAAGAAAGGCTGGAGAAGATGGCGTCGGCTGAGGGCTATGTACCAGAGCATACTGACGTCAGGGTACTGGATTGTTCAGCCGACGCCGGACCCAGACTTTGGGATTCTGGCCGACCTCGGGCTGCCTGCCGGCAGGAGCACCCTACAGTTATGACTGCAATGGTGAAGACACTCGAACATCTACATTTATGGTAGGTGTACACAACTGTACTTTCATACCCAGGACTGCCATTGCAAGAACCATTCTCCAGGAGTTTCTGGATCCATAGTCTTCCTCATCCCAGGTTGAATAAGCTTTGGTATTCTACCTATAGGCTACTGCGGTATTAGGAATGATGGACATAGTACAGCTGTGCAAGTTCCACTTACCCATAACAGTTGATGCTTGAATTCCTCACTGCTGTAGTAGCCATACCCACCTGACCTGCCCTAGTGGTGTTTTGGGATATTCCTTTCTTTTTTTGTTAGTTGTTCAGGAGGTGTATTCTAAATCCGCGGTGGTGGTGCTGCAGTAGCGTTGTCACCTCACAGTAAGATGCTGTCCGGTTTGATTCTCAGCTAGAGCGTCTTCTGCGTGGAGACATGCGTGAATGGGCATACCTTTGTTGAAGGTTGTGCGTCAGGGTTGGCAACTCGGTACATAAAAATCAACTGCCAATCATTAGCGGACCGGAGTTCCGCTGTGGCGACCCCTAACCGAGAAAAGCCGAAAGACACAAGTTCAGGAGGTGTATTCTGCTTCTTAAAGTAGACAAGAAAGTCCTGAAGATATTCTACTCTGACTGCTGATTTCCCTCCTTTACAGGGATGTCCAATCAGCAGTCAGAGAGGATTACAGGAAGGAATCCAGAGCTTTCAGATGCTGTCCAGACACAACCCATAGGCTACTGCAGCTGTGAGGAATTAAAACATCTACTATTATGGGTAAATGGATTATACACAAATGTCCTTGGCTGCCACTGTCTTCTAACTAACACACATTTTCTTAACATTAGGTCGTGAGATTCCCTAGAAGTGTTATTTTTCTTTCAGACAGAAAACTCCTGGTGTGATGATGTTTTTAAGGTTTAAGTTCAAATTGCTCATGTCTGTGCTTGCACACACACGCACACACACACACACACACACACACACACACACACACACACACACACACACACACACACACACAAATGCAGTAGAAAAACTGCATGGGCATTGTTTGAATCATGGAGTATAAAAGGAAAATATTTTAATAATCATCAAACTCAGCAATGATTGATCAGATAAAAATCAACATAAAAGAATCAGAAATGCATCCAGTCAAAAAAAAAGTAACTAACCATGTAACTCATTTGATATAGCATCATTACTCAAAAATAATCCACTTAAATAGTAATCAGCAACTACAATTACATTAAAAAAATGAAACTGCAAAATCAAACTAAAAATTCCACAGCCAAGTTACTTCACAAAGTTGTTTAAAGTATGTATATTAAACATATTTTCAGTGCATCCAAGTTTCTTTAACATGTCAAACAAGAAATACAGTACATTCAGTATTCCTTGAAACTGTAGCAACCAAACAGATCTATTTGAAATGTTAGTTTGAACTGCCAACTTAACTAAAAAATAAATCAAAATCCTAAACAAATGTATGCATGGAGGACCTCACCCCCCACCCCCCCTCCCCACTGGTGATTCAGCACCACCCCTTTACTTATATATACTCACAGTACTTTACCACAGATAACAACAAGGTGAAATATTACATATACTACAGTCCTAAATAAAAGTCAGCTATGGTATAAACTGACATAATTGTAAAGCAGCAGAATACAACCTAAACAAGCTGTCAGCAAAATATATGTAGTACATAGAGTGCCATGATAGCACTCCAAAAAGCAAAACAAGAGGAAAAGCAAGCTTGTTAGGCACCTTTATTTACTGTCTGGGTGCCCCCCACCTTAAAATGTTTGTAAAATTTGTCAGGGCTTTAGTGCCTGTATGATAGCAGAAAGGTGAAACAAGCTTATTTTAAAAGGCTTGTTAAAAGTTCAGTTTGATGAAGCCCTCTCTAAGGCTGAGACTTCTAACTCTGCTAAAATAGAGTAAAAAAAGAGAAGTCACTTCATGCCATACACACCTTCGGCACAGGAAGGAAATTCTCATAAATCGCAGGTTCCGTCTGCCTCTATGGAACCGAGAGCTAAAGTTCCAAACCTGACTGACTCAAAGACTTTAGCTCCAACAGTGGCTCAGTCCACATTGATTCTGACGGTCATTGCACCAGTACAGACTACTTCGGCACTGACCACCATCTCGGTGCTGATGACCTCTTTGGCACCAACAGTAGTTTCTGCTCCAGCATCTACCACTTCTTATTCAGTCCAGGCTTCGACGTCTACACAACTGATGGTGCCGAAAGTTGAATCACTTGCAATTCCCAGGACTAGATATTCCCCTTCGGTAGACCCCTTCTTGGCTTAGCTCCCCAGCCCCTTTTTTGATAGACCCGAGTCCCCTTTGGGAATGTCCATCTGTTCCTCCAGGAGTCTCTCGGAAGTGGACATAGTCAGATTGGTGGACCAACTTTTGACAGCCAGAGGTCTTCCCACACCTAAGCAGAACTCTCACCCTTCTGGAGCCGAGGCTTATTCTCCTAGGGCTCCACCAGTTTATCCTCCTTTAACCTGTTTCCAAGGATTGGAGCCCTTCACTTTGATGCTCCTGGTATGAGCTACTTCGGTGCCGAGGGTGGACCTTACCTCGACATCGGGGTCATCTCTGTTGTCTTTGGAGCCTTCAGATCCATTGTACACCTGGGACTGTGGTTTGGCTGTCAGTTCCGGGGCCATGTCCACGGTTCTGACTGTTCTTACAGCACCGTCATTGGCTCCCGGAACCATGGCAGTTTCTTACCCTTCCCAGGCTCCTGTTCTGGAGGGCAATTCATCAGAGTGGGGTGTGACCCTGGTGCAAACCTTCTCGGTTCCAGGCTCCCATCCCTCTTCAGGTGGACCTGCCTTCCAAATCATGGAGAGAGCCCTAGCCTCAGCAGGCTCCTAGCTGGCTTCTTCCTCATCAGAGTATCATATCTATGTATCTCCTGGTTCTCAGTTGTCACAATCTGATATGCCAGGACAGCAGGCACAACAGCTGTAAGATATCACTGTCCAGGGTCCCTCCTCTTTGGAGTCCTCCTCAGAACCTCCCATAAGAGGATGTGCAAGAGGAAGCACCTAGATTCTCCAGAAGAATCAGTCACAGAAGATGCAGATTATGATGTAGGGGAAAGTTTCCCCTGGTCACTCCCTGAAGATGTCTCCGTCAGAGACATCCTAATAATATTGAAACAGAGGGGTGATTGGAAACCCTCAAACCCATCCTCTGAGGAATCTGTGTTCTTGCAAGCTTTTTATGCCCACCCATCTACTTCTTGGTTGACCCTGTCCGCCGACTACCTAGTTAAGTTGATCGTTCAGAGAGCTTAGAAGACTCCTGACTCCATAGAGCCTATTCCCTGGAGACCGGATAAGATTTTGTCAGCCCCAGAAGATCAGCCGCATTGGTCAAAGGGTCTAGCAGTGGATGCCATGGTGGTGATGGTGGCCAGCAAAAAAGAACTTGCCAAGGAGAATTCAACTGTTTATCCTCCTAATCGGGAGTCCCTGATGATGGACAGATTTGGGAAGTGGGTCTTTGCTTCATCAACCATCGCTATTAGGTCCTTGAACTTCCTGGAACACTTTACTAGACTCCAAAGGGATCTGATAACTGAGCTTTCATTCACCCTTACAAGAGCAGTATCTGACGAGGTTTGAGATAAGGTTGCCTCTCCAGCTTGCCACCCTGGAGTTGATCTCAGATTCGTCTATGTGGTTTATTGCTCATACAGCCAAAGGGACATCTGGAGCAGTGGGTACAGGCATTGCCATTAGGTGTCACACCTGGATGCACTTGTGTGACTTCATGGAACACTTTAAATCTTCCTTTATCAATGCTCCTGTTGATGGCACTTCCTTGTTTGGCCCAAAGGTTAGAGACACACTAGCCAGGTGTGAAAAAGACAGAAAGACCCTTTCTGCTGTGGGCGTTTGTTTTTCCACTCCACAATGACCTTATTCCAGGAATCAGAGGAGTGGAAAAATGTGGTTCAAGAAGACCCAAGGGCCTTTTTCTGGACACACATGGTGAGTATTCTCCCTAGGGCAGAGGGGGAACTCTTCTGGAAGATGCCCCCCCCCCATGGCAGAGGGGGCTGTGTAACTGGGGCTCCAGAGATTCCTTTTCTGGACAACCCTATCAACGCTCCTGAATGGAGGCCCGACTGCTAACCTCTGGAGGCAGTTGGGGGAAGATTTTCTCTGCACCACTCAGCCTGGCCTACAGTAAATTTTGATACCTGGGTGCAGAAAATAATTACCAGAGGTTACCACATCCCCTTCAATCTTTTGCCCAAACCCCAAAAGCAAATCCCCAATGTCCCACCCAGTCAGAGGGATCAAACAGCAGTAGAGATTCAAAAGCTTCTAAAAAAGAGTCATCCAAGTAGTCCCATCAGACAAAATAGGATCTGGATTCTACTCAAGGTTTTTTTTAGTGCCAAAAATGACAGGGGACTGGAGAACAATCCTGGATCTCAGCCTGTTGAGCAAATTTGTACAACAGACAAAATTCTGGATGGGCAGGGTTCAGTCTATCCTTCCCTTTCTAGAGAAGGATGATTGGATGTGCTCTATAGATCTTCAGGATGTGTATTACCACATAGAGATAGACAAGCACTCCAGACGCTATCTCCACTTCCGGCTAGGAGACAATCATTACCAATTTTGAGCACTGCCCTTCGGTCTCACCACAGCCCCCAGGGTGTTCACCAAATGCATGGCAGTTGTGGCAGCTCATTTGAGACTAAAAGGATTCCAGGTGTTTCCATATCTAGACGATGGGCTCCTCACTGCCCCCTCCAGGCACCTACTGCTTTACACCATAGACTCTTTTCTACATTTTGCCAAAACACTAGGCATTTCAGTCCACAAGGAAAAGTCACAGTTGACTCCCATGCAGGATCTAGAGTTCATCAGAGCAAGGTTAAATACAGTATCCTGTGTGGCCTCCCTTACCCTCCACAGGCAATTGATACTAAGATCTCAAGCTCAACTAACCATTTCCCAAAACAAAGTTCCTGCTCATATGGTTCTACAAGCTCTGGGAACCATGGCAGCAACTATAACGTCAGTACCTCTAGCAAGATACCACATGAGGCTGCTTCTGTGGCTCTTGTTGTCACAATGGTCAATTCTATCACATCCTATGTCTCATCCAGTCCTGATAACAAATCGCTGCAAAAAGGATTTATCTTGGTGGATGAGGCCAGAAGAGTGTTGAGGGGGTTGTACCTTTTCCCCCTCAAAGCCCAAGGCCATAGTGACCACGGAACACTTCTCTGATAGGGTGGGGGAGGGCATTATCTGGGAAAGTCTGTTCAAGGCACTTGGTCCCCACAAGAGGCCAATTTGCACATCAATGTCTTAGAATTGAGGGAAGTGCTTTTAACATTGCAAGCATTCTAGTCTGCCCTTCCTTCGGGGATGGCTGCAATCCAATCAGACATGTCTGTAGTCTGGTATATCAAAAAACATGGAGGAACCAGATCCTACCCTCTATATCGGGAAGCCCTAAGGATTTGGCAATGGGCTATGGCTTCCAACCCCTTTCTGATAGCAACACATGTCCCGGGGAACTCCAACATGATTGCAGACAAACTGAGCAGATGTATCCTCTTACCTCATGAGTGGTCTCTCAATCTCAACATAGTGGCGATGATCTTTCGTCAATGGGGTCATATGTGCTGTGACTTGTTCACCTCTCCCATAAACAACAAAAGCAGCAGCTACATTGCCCTAATTCACTCTCAGAGGGAGTCCCTGAGAGATGCACTTCTCCTCAATTGGCCCCCTGGACTTCTATATGCCTTTCCCCCTATTCCACTGATCCCCAGTTTTCTGAGGAAAGTCCAGATGTTAAGAAGCAGAGTAATTCTCATTGCACCTTAATGGCATTGCCAAGTCTGGTTCCCTTTTCATTGGACTCATCTGGTTCACCACCCTTGGCTCTGGATCCAGCTCCAGACCTGCTGTCTCACCCTCAGGGCATGGTGCATCCCAGTCTTCAAAATCTCAAGCTGACGGCTTGGTTTCTTCAGTTCCAGTAATTGCCAGGCAGAATAACATGTCCTCTCCAGTACAAAATATACTCCTAACTTCCCATAAACCATCCACCAGGAAGCTTTATCTAAGTAAATGGAAAAGATTTTCAATTTGGGCATGTGCAAACTACATAGACCCTTTCTCTGCATCAGTTGATAAGGTCCTGGATTATTTAGCTACCTTGTTTGAAAAGGGGGCCTCTACATACACAATTAAGGTTCATTTGACTGCCATTTCAAATTTTCATAATAGTTTTGATGACTATTCCTTGATGTCTCATCATTTATGCAAAATTTTTCTTAAAGGCACTCTGCATTTAAAACCCCCATTCAAAGATCCTGTAGCGCCATGGGATTTGACATTAGTCTTACAATGTCTAGTTCAACAGCTATTTGAGCCAGCAGCTGCTTATGACCTCAAGTTTTTATATTGGAAGACCCTCTTCCTAGTAGCTATCACATCTGTTAGGAGAATTTCAGAGTTACAAGCTTTATGTGTAAATCATCCCTATATCGTTTTTCACAAAGAAAGATTATCACTCAGAACCAATTCCACATTCCTTCCCAAAGTGGTATCAGAATCTAATATCAAACAGCCCATAGACTTACCAGTCTTCTTCCCATATTTTGTGAACAATGGAGAGTATTGTTTACATTTGTTGGACGTCCACAGACAATTACGTTTTTACTTGGACAGAACAAAATCTTCTAGAAAATCAGACCAACTATTTCTATCCTTTTCAGGACCCAGACTGGGCATACCTGATTAAAAAGGTCACCATGTCAAAATTGCTTAGAAACTGTATTACCTTTATCTACAATAGGAACAAACTCAAGCTGTCTACTACAGTTAGAGCTCATTCTACCAGATCTGTTTCTACTTCAGTGGTCTTTCATTCCAGGGCTTCTATGGAAGACGTGTGCAGCTACAACTTAGGCTACTCCACATACTTTATCCCCCATTACAAATTAGACATGGTCTCCAATGGAAGAGCATCTTTTGGCTCTATGGTGCTCAGGAATATCTTTCCTTAGGGCTGCCCAGGATCTAAAGTAGCTGGGGACTCTGTCCCATCAGTCAAGAATGAATGAAGACTGACAACATCAGATAAAGAAGTTATATTCTTGCTGTAACATTCCATCTGTGTTTTCGATCTTCTATCCTTCTTGACATCCCACCCTCCTACCCCCTCCAAAAGACTCCTGAAGCTTTGGACCAAGTCCTTGGACATTATAGGGTTATACCTTAGACAGGGCTTCTATATTTTCTTCACTACAATGCAAACTCGATCTGAGGGAATTGGAAGAGGAGTGTTGTGGGTAGAGGCTTAACTCGAGAGTTTCTGGCTGGCACGAGCTATGTATAATGGCTAAGTCGTTTCCAAGAGGTCAGGACCGAACCCATCAGTTAAGAATGAATGAAGACTGACAACACAGATGGAACTTTATGGTAAGAACATAACTTCTTTTTATGTGTTCTCCACATGGATCCTAAAATTCACTTTTCAACTTTGTTGTCAAAGTGAAATTCTTGCATCTGTATATTGAACACATAAACTGGTCATGATCAGAGAGCCAGTCACCTTTCTCTCTATATATTATGTAATACTGGTTTGCTGTATGGTGCTACAGAGAGCCTTATACAAGTACTGCTCATAGGAGAAATCTTACTTACTTATTTTTATCTGCAACTTTGCCAGTTCCAGTCTAATGAATGCTGCTTTTATTGATGTAATGCAAAGGTTGGTTTAGTTATGGGACTTAGAGTGATGGTTTGAAGTTTCGGTCTTTTACGATAAGTATGGCAGGGAAATATGTGTAAATAATTATAGGTTCATAGGACATTACTAGACTAATGGCCTTAGAGCCTTAGTCTAGACATGTTCCCTAATTGACCATTGTTAGATAGTTTGATTGTTTGCAGAGTAAATCTATGAACAGCACTGGCTGCCCCATGTCCATGAGGGACATATGTGCCACCCCAGGGGTGACTTTATATGGTCTCCCATCCAGTTGTCCAGTTTGTGCTTAAATAGGGTTATTAAGGAGCTTTTTTTAATGTGAATTGGGAGTTTATTCCAGAGTAGTGACAGTCTATGGGAGACAAGTCTGTCTCTTCAGCATGTTTTGTTTAAGTCACATGCTAAGTTGAGATCTCTGGATCGAGTGGCTCTTGTCCCATTTGAGAGACTGCTCTCTAGGCCAGGCACAGGTCATCTTTCAGCATCCTGTAAGACACAGAGTACAGCGACAGAGCTTTCAGTCTTTCCATGTAGGTTATGATTTGGAGTCCCTAAATTCTCTTGGTCAGGAACCTCCGTGGTCTGTCCACCGGCTGCAGGTGTCTGGTGAGGTACATGCAAAAGGGAGTATTGTACTGTATTTGTGGTCTAATGAGGGTGGAATATGCGATGCCCTTACTTATGAGGTGTGCAATGTACATGGCTTTCCTTGCCACTGTGGACACATGTTGATCGAAGTTTAGACTGCCATCAACATGTGCTCCCAAGTCACACACCACTGGGTCTGAGCTTGGGGGGGATTGCTGCTTATATTATAATTTGCAGGGGCTAACTCTTTTCCAAAGGGGACAGTGACACTTTTTTGCATATAGTTTTAGACTGTGGATTTGGCCCCAATCATTTGTCTGTGTTAACCCCTCCTGTAATGTGCTAATATCTTTAGGGGACTCAATGATTGCTCCCAGTTTGCAGTTATCTGCAAACATGGTAAGTCATAGGCTGTGTACTTTCACCTGGACTTCCAACCAAGAAATAGATTCCAAACAGTAGAGGGCCCAGCACAGAACCTTGTGGTATCCCACTTGTAACTGTTCTCCTGGTGGAGATGGAATTTCCAACTTTGACAGTATGAGTTCTGTCGGTGAGCCAGTTTGCTACCAGTCTAGCGACATATGGGTTAATCCACAGCTGGGAGAGATTCTCGATGATACCTGAGTGAGGAATTGTGTTGAACCCCTTGGCTAAGTAAAAATAGGTGATATTTACTGCTTTGTCTTTGTCCAGGGATTTGGTGACATTTTCAAAGAAGTCCACCAGGTTTAGTAAGCATGAGCTACCCTTAACAAAGCCAGACTGGGTCAAGTCAAGAATTTGAAGGTTGCCTATATCCTTGTTGATAAGGTCCATAATGATTCTTTCCATGGCCTTGCAGATAAGTCTGGATGGGCTTATGGGTATATAGTTCCCAGGGTTGGTTGATGGACCCCCTCTGTGCAAGGGGATTACAGTTGCTGTTCTCCACTCTGCTGGAAAAAAACATTGCTCTCATTTTTATTGCTCCTATAGAGGTGTCAGGTCTGACTGTTACTTCAAATGAGACAGATTTATGGTCTGACCTTACTAGGGAGGGAAGAACACAGAAGGTAGTGCATTGAAACCCCCCCACACACACACATATTGGTGAGTACTAAATCCAGAACATGTGCGCCCCTTGTATAGGTACAGACTAACTGTTCCAGAGCATTTGTATTAACAAAGTCCAGCAAATTTAGAGCGATTGAGCTTGTGCTTATGTACTTTGCCCACTCAGTAGAAGGATATTTGAAATCTCCCATGACCAAGGTGTTTGACTGTATAGTGGGTGACTCAAGTAAGTCCAGGTAGGTGGTTTGCTTCTCATGGTTCATGGTGGGGAACCTGTAGCTAGCAATAATGTGGTAGGATGTTTTACGTATAGTTATTTGGACCTGGAGTAGCTCAAGAGAGTTGTACTATTTAACCAGTCTTGAAGTGTATCTAGATTCAATGAAGATGGATACACCTCCCTCTTTGTTTCTTTCATGCTCATTTTGAGGTCTGAACATGTGGAAGGAATTGTAGCCTTGCATGGCCAAGATGCTCTCTATGGCCTTGAACCAAGTCTCAATGACTGTACAGATGGCAGCATCTTCCAAGGTGAGGACAGCTTCCAGAGTGTGCAGTTTCCTGTATAGACTCCTAGCATTAAACAGCACAACCTTGAGTTTGTCTGAGTGGATTTTTTTTACGTTAGAAGTTTTGTTATTGCCTAAAACACTTAAAAACAAATGGAGAAACAGCAAACAATGCAGTAAACTTAGACCTTTAATGACAAATGTAAACGCTTTTGCATCTACCTTGATGCTTCATCAGACATAATGAAACTTTCAAAACAGATATTTAAAACATAGATAAACCAGTGAAAGTTCTCCAATTGAACACATGCTCCTAACACTATTAAATCACTTCTGCAATGATTATATCTATAAACAAACATAAAAACCAACATCTCAGTCTTATAGGATGTTCCAATTAAAATGCACAAGCAATGCATCTTGAAGTTCCTGGTTTTGCAAATAGTTCACATTGGTATTAGATTAGGTGATTATAAAAATCAAACAGAAGAGGAAGAAATAAGGTGGATCATTACATTGCAAGCTGATAAATTTTATGGTTTAAATGATGCAGTTTTGCTAAAACCATTTCTAAAGGATAATCCTTTAGTTCATAAATAATATATATATAGTAATGTAGAGCGTGTGTGTGTGTGTATATATATATATATATATATATATATATATATATATATATATATATATATATTAACTGATTCGCTGATGCTTTGCCTTTAACAATTAAGCCATGTGGTTATTTCTGATTGGTTGAACATCGTTTCAGGAAATTTGTCAGCAGTGCTGATCTTCTTACTGTTTTATGCAACACATTAAGAAGTTGCTTTACAATGTGATGCTCTACAAAGATAAGGTGAATATGTTCACCAGTTAAAATGCAAGGGAATGTTGTTGATTTAATGTTATGACTGAGATTATGTCTTCAACATTGTGCTATAGTATGATATGACTGAAAAAAGTCTGTGAAAGTGGAATGTATTTTAAATAAGTCTACAGTTTTCTAAGAAGACAAATGGTAAATGGTATGCTCCCTAAGACTTTATAAAGCTATGCCTTATTGCCATGGGTCAATGCAATGTGTCTACTGTAATGTATAACAGAGACAATGTGTCTATTGTAATGTATAATAGAGGTGAGAAGCCTTGCAAATATTTTATGTAAAAAGGAAAGTTGTTTAGACATGATCGTGCGTAACAGAAATGAAAATGTTTTATTTCAATGAACATTTTATGATACATTGTTTGTGCATTTTAATTAGAGCATCCTGTAAGACTGAGATGTTGTTTTTTGTGTTTGTTTATAGATAGCATTATTGCGGAAGTCATTTAATAGCATTAGGAGCATGTGTTCAAATGGAGAACTTTCATTGGTTTATTCATGTTTTAAATACCTGTTTTAAAAGTTTCATTATGTCTGATGAAGTGTCAAGGTAGACATGAAAGCCCTTACATTTGTCAATAAAGGTTTAAGTTTACTGCCATGTTTTCTGTCTCTCCTTTTGTTTTTAATTGTTTATGGAAATAAACATGTACAAGATTGTTGGCCTTATTCACTCAGTGGGAGATTTGTTTGTTGTTGAATTGCCTAAAACAGGCATTATGGGGGAGGCAAGCATCTTTGCCAGTATTTGAAAGCCTAGTGGTGACAGGTGAAGACCATCTCTGGCAAAGCAGTGTGGTCTGTCAGTCATGTCTTCCCATGCTGACAGATACTGGATCCCCCTGGATTGACACCAGAAGCTAAGCCAATTGTTGAAGTCAATCATTTTTTGTTTATATTGTGATATCATCTTGGATGAAGGTAGAGTGCTACTTAGGGCTAGGGACATACCTGCCTGGCATGTAATCTGAGAGCTCAGTCATGTGTCTCTTCTTATAGTCCAGGGAAGTACATCTTAAGTCATTCACTCCAACATGTACTGTGACAGAGTCATAACGGTAATTGTTGTTGAGTGACTTGATCTCATGCATAATTTGATGGATCCCGACACCCGACAGGCAGCTGACTGTGACCTTCTTCTTGTCTAGCCTGGTGAGGGGGATATCTGTGTGTCTCACTATGGAATCTTCTATGACCAGGACATTTGTTTTTTAGGTGTTCTGCCTTCGGGGCTTATCCGCTGAGACACTGGTATGTGTGTTGTTATGAGGAGTAGATTTTGGTTGTGGGCTACTGTGTGTGAATTGTTTTCACTTGGGAGGTTTCTGATCTTTTTGTAGGCTCTTAGTGAGTGCCTCTGCTTTTGTGAATTTATGTGACTTTATCATGTGTGAGAGGAGTGGTGTGTGTGCTGACAACCTGTTTGATGTCTTCTTTATTGTTACATGAGACAATTGATTCCAGTTTCATAGTATAGTTACATCTCTCATATACTGCATTTGTTTGCTGTAGGAGCAAATGGTTGTCAGTATACATGAGGAAATGACTACATTGCCTTAGGATGCCCATGTCAATCGGGATAGTTGGAGAAATGTTGGGAAATTGATTGTCCATTGTAGCAGGTTAATCCAAAAGTACTGTTAGTGGGTGGTGGGCAAATTAGATCAGTATTTGCTCTAGGGTTAGCAAGGGGACTTATTATTTTGAGGATTAGGAATCAAAAAGTGTAGCAGTGCTGCTCAGTGCTCAGCTGAGTTGCCCACAGTGCAGCAGGGAAGCTTGGGAGGGTTCCACTGACTGTTTTCTAGAAAAATTTGTATCTAGGTGTTTGTGTCTATACAGTGCGCTGCTAACCCCTATTGTGCAGTGAACAACTACATGAGGTTTAAATACAAGTGAGTTTTAACATAAACTACCAATAGGAAAGCCACACACAGAGCCTTATTCCAGCAGTCCCCAACTCAGATGGGTCCTGAGCAACACACTTCTGCTCCAAGGGTGCAGGGAGGCCCTCTTAATGTAATATGGCTGGTTTTAGTGCTCAAGTGATACCAAGCAGTCTAGATTCAGCAAGTCTGAAATCTAGTCTATGCTATTTAAGGCAGAAAAAACAATGACACAAAGTGCAGAATGAAGCAGTCAGAGATGCAAAAAGCAGTAAAAATGAAGAAGCAGTTCAATAAAATACAGTTTACAAAGTGCAATACAGGCTTAAGTTATACTTATTTTTATCGTTAACATTTCATGAAGTGTTTGATTTGGTCAGCTGTTGCATGTTCTATAAAAAAGCTAGGCAGTCTATCCTCTTTCTTGATAACCTCACGCTGATGCTTTTCACTTTGTATGAATGTTGTGAATGCCCTGGGAATTTTATGACAGGTGGACTCCTGTTAATTAGGTCACTTCCTTTCAAAGAAAGCAATGCATAGTTACATTACATGAGTACTGTGAGATTGGCAGTTCCCCAAGACTACAGAGTTGTGACTTGTGAAATTTCTGTTTAATCTGGTGACTCATATATATAACTGTTGAGGGGAGAGATGCTAGGCAACCTTTCCTTGCACCTTATGTAACAATGATGAAATCTGACTTGGCAACAAGGGTCTTCTTATTTAGCTTGACAGTGAAAACATCAATTCACATTGTTGTAATCAAGCATAACCTATCACCGTGCTGGCAAGAGCAACTTTGTTATTTTGCCATGCAGTGTACAAAATATATTGCAATAGAACATAAGCAGGCATTTAATGTGGAACCTGAAATGGAGAATAGTAAAAAAACATATTTTTATAAGTAAAATATGATCCTATGTTGTCTGTTTTCATCCAACTCAGCTTGTAGGTTGTCAGATCCAGTTGAATCTGACCTCAAGACCTTCTTCCAGAGCTTTGGATCTGAGGCTTTGACTCCTCCTCGAAACATAATTCCTTCCTTCTACCTAATATACTTCAGACCTTGTTTACTGCCTGATTCATCCAGATGTTTGTCCTTCTTTTAATTTTGTAGCACAGTGTAGTGAAATATTAGCTGTTAGGGCTAGACTGATTTAGTGTTTAATACTTTTTTCCTCATAATAGTTAACTTAATATATGCTTAATATATGCTTCTAGATCGTTCTCTAGTTTTATTAATATTAGTGTAGTTAGGATATAATATTTTTTTGACAATTTTCATAGAAGTGTGTTTTTGGTTGCTGTATAGTTAATAGAGTGAGTTACTGATACTTTTCTGATGTCAGACACAACTTCAGGTTTTAAAAGTTTTCAGCTTCTGGACACACAATCCTTCCCTAAGACCCATGTTCCCTTTGTGTGTACTGCTTAGGTGCTGCTCATTTTCAGGCAAATTGTGACATTTGAGCTGCTTTTGGTTATAAGGCTATGTAAAGCAAGAGAGAAAAACTTATTGTAAAGGACTTCCTTCCCCCACAGACAGGGTCTTCTGCTTCAGTTATGTTTTCTGAGTTCAGACCAGTATCAGCTTTTCCCACCAGTGAGACAGGGAAGAGAAAAGAAAAGGATGAGTCAAAACAGAAAGGTAGAGAAAAGGACAAGTCTTCAGAAAGAAGGTCTGAAGAAAAGAAATTAGAAGAAAAAAGACTTGAAAAGTTGAAGGAAAGGTCCTCTGATCCAGTTGGTCTGTCTGGTCCAATATCCAAAACATAGAGGCAGTCAGATCCACCTGTCAGTTTGGCTGGGACTCCTCTCCTCGAGCTACCTTTTCTCTGCAGCCAGTGAGCCCTTGGCTCCACTCAATCATTTACAAGACAAACCCCCTTCCAGACCTTCTTCTATAGTATCGGTCTTGGTCCAATCCACCAGACTTCTCATGGAAATGGACACTGACTGAATGATGAGTAAGTTCTTGATGACACAGATCCAATTGGGATTCCTTCCAATCCTGTCCCTGAAGGGAGGTCTGGCTACAGGCCCATCAACCCCATCACATTTTTCTCTGATACAGGTCCAGTTTTTGGAACAAGTTTCAATGGGTACAAGCCCTACAGGTGCACCTCAGTTGTACCCGACAGTCCAAGGAGCTTCAGTGATGACTATGTTCCTTACTCTCCTGACTCCAATGCTGTCAGATTGAGACACATCCTGGAACTGAAGCATTGGTGTTAGGTTCCTGGTGGTGGAGTTGACTCCAAGGTTCTCTAAGCCACTGCTTCCTGTTGGCACTCAACAGCTTGGGTTTGAGGTTATCCATGGAGCTGACCTTCATTGGAGTAGTGAGACTTTGAATCAGTTGACAGAGGGAATGCTTTTTCGGCTCCACTCCTGGCATTAACTTTTAAAGCTGTGGAAAGGGCTTTTCATGTGCCAAGAAGGTAGGTGCATACACCAAATTCAGATGCATCCCAACACCCAGTGGAACCTGTTCCTTATACCTCTCATTCAGATTGACAGGGACAGCCAGAACCCATAATTTTTGAAACTGCTCAGCACTCGAGTTCTCAGTTTGATTCTGACTGTCTTCATCAGAACCTCAAAGGCATGTTCCAAGTAAACAGATATGCAAATGGAAGAACATAAACTCCTCTACTGAGTCGGTCTCTGAGGACACAGTTATGGATGAAGGTGAAGGACCCCCAGATCCACCCTGGAAGATGTCACCTTCAGAGACATCTTGGAATTGATGAAGCAGAAGGGGGTTGGTCCACTGAAACTCCTTCCCTGGATGAATCTTTGTTTTTGAAGCTTTTGGGACTAGCTAATCTGTGTCCTGAGTAGTTTCTCCTCCAGATGTTATCATAGATCTTATGGCAGAGAGGACATGGAAAGACAAGGGCCCACAAAACCGGACAAGATTTTAGTAGCCCCAAAAGATAGAAAGCACTGGATGAAAAGACCCCACTAGATGCCATGGTAGCAGCAGCCATGAAGAGAGAACTATCTGATGAGAGTTATTTTGTCCACCCCCTGAACAGACAGTCAAGGGCATTGGACAAATTAGGAAATGGGCATATGCTTCAGTGACCTTTGCACTCAGAGCACTGAACAACTTGCACACACAACTAATTTTCAAAGGGACTTGATCAAGGAGACTTCCTAGTTCCTCTATGGTAACTTGGCTTCAGATGTTGAAAAAAAAAGACAGTGGACACCCAAATATCTACCCTACAATCCTCCTTTAGTTAGCCACCCACCTGCTATCCAATGCAGCAGATGGAACAGCGTAAGCTACTGGCACAGACATTACCATGCTTCACCATGCCAAGATGCAGCTGTACAATTCTGCATAAAGCTTCAAGGCACCCCTTATTAATGTCCATTTTGATGGTTCCACATTACTCAGACCAAATATTAAAGATATGCTTAGTAGAAGTGAGCAATTTGGTAAGACCCCTGTGCTGTAGGAATCTTTTTCTCCACCCTACAAAGATCCTATTCCAGGAACCAAAGGGTGGTAAGAAAATGTGGTTCAGAAAATCACAGGGTTTTCACCATGACACTCCTGGAGGCAGAGGGGGAACAACTCAAATGGATGTCACCTAGAGACAGAGGAGGATCACATAATCAGGGTTTTAGGGGACCCTTTACTAAGAAACCCTGTCAGTGCCCCTGAAGGGTTACCTGCCTAACCTTACACCCACAATACTGGAAAAACATTACTTTGGATTCCTGGGTGTTAAGGATAATCGCCTGAAGCTATACCATTCCCTTTTTGTGTCCCCCAAAGAAGAGATTAAAGATTACAGACATTCCATCTGACTAGTTGGAATCTGCAGCAACAGAAATTTTCAAAGGTGCTAGGAAAAAAGAGTCATTCAGTGGGTCCTACCAGACCAGTTAGAATCTGGATTCTATTCTAGGTACTTCTTAGCTCCAAAGAAAACCGACCTCAGGCCAATATTTGACCTCAGCCACCTCAATCAGTTTGGGAGACAGCTGATGTTCCAGATGGTCACAGTACAGTCCATGCTACTACTGTTGTGGAAGTGCAATTGGATGTGCTCTGTAGATCTCCAGGATGCCTACTGCCATATAAAGATACAGAGGTAATCCAGGAGATGTCTCTGTTTCCGGTTGGGAGCCAATCATTTTCACTTAAGAGCCATCCAGTCTCACCACAGCCCCTCTAAGTATTCACCAAGATTATGGCAGTGGTGGCAGCTCACCTCTGATTGCAAGGTATCCAGGTCTTCCCATATTTAGTCTGTCAACTTCTAATTGCTACTTCCAGGGGTATACTGATACAACAACAAGCACTATTACTCTTTCTTGCAGATCTGTTAGGATCACACTGAATTATTTAAATAGCCAACTGTTCCCCACACAACAGATAGAATTTATAGATTAGCAATTTATAGAACTGTGTTTTTATGACAAACATGGAAGGACATGGACCCACAAATCCTAACAAGGAAGAGTGAGCTCTTAAAGCTGGTGGCTTTGCAGTTAATTCAGTATCCTCATCCAAAAACAAGAACAATTCTTCATTTGTTAGGTCTGGTGGCTTCTACCGTCACTTTAGATTCACTAGCTAGTTTCCTCATGAGAGTGTTACAGTGGATGATCTCAGTCCAATGGTCAGAGAGTCTTCAATGCTTGCATTCCAAAATTCATCTCACTATAGTCTGCAGAGAACATATAAAGTGGTGGATAACCTCTCTGTCAGTTACAGAGGGAAGACTCTTTTGTCCACCAGCTCCCCAGGCCACAACTTTCTAGGGTGGGAGGGCATTTCGAGGGGAAGTTGGTTCAAGGTACTTGATCACCTGTAGAGGCCAATCATCATATCAATATAGCAGAGATGAGAACAGTCCTCCTTACATTTCAGGCTTATCGGGGCCTCCTACCTAAGGGTGTGATAGCCATCCAGACAGAAAATCTGTCGGGTATGGTACATCAACAAAGAAAGGGGAACATGATCATAGCATCTTTGCAGGGAGTCCACGAAAGTATGGCAGTGGACAATGTCTTCCCATTGTTTTCTGACAGTAAAGCACATACCTGAAACAGCAAATGTACTAGTGGAACAATTCAGTAGGTTGATCCAATTGCCTTATGAGTGGTTTCTCAGCCAGCTAGTGGCAATGGTGATTTTCAGCTGCTGGGGGCCAGCCTTGCTGTGACCTCTTTTTCCTGTTACCTAAACAACAAGTGCAGCAGTTACTTTGCCCTCATCCATCCACAGGGATAGTCACCAACATCTGCTATAGTCCAATATTTGCCCCTGGGTCTTCTCTATGCATTCCCACTCATACTCCTCCTCATGAAATTAATTCAGAAAGACTCAAGGTACAAGACCAGGATGATCTACATAGCTCTGTTCTGGCCCTGGCAGGTTTCATTCCCCTTCCTTTGGCATCATTTGCTACACCTTCCCTGGGTGCTGGATCCCAGTCTGGAAGATCTTATCCACCATCTGGGATGCCTCTTCCAGATCTACAAGCCCTAAAATTAACTGCCTGGTTTCTCCAAATTTAACAATTGCCAGAGATGCCAGGCTGTCTTCTCTGATAGTTTAGAAATAAAGTCAAAACCACCACGCTGGTAATAAAATCGATTCTTTTTACTTCCAACCACAACAGATTTATTTCTTTACTACTTGGTTTGGTACCAGTTCCACCTTCTCTGATAGTTTACATAATTGCTTCTTCTCAAAACCAATCAACTAAAAATATTTATAAAAGTAAGCCAAAAAGATTTTCTATTTGGGCTTTATCAAAGGGACTGGACACTTTTTCTGCTCACCTCCCATTGATTCTGGAATTTCTTTCAGAACATTTTCATCATGGATCTTGTTTCACTACCATCAAAGTACAAAGAGCTACTATATCATATTTTCACATAGTCCTAATGACACTTTCATTGCTTCTGTTAGAGTCTCTAAAGCTTTCCTCAGAGGAGTTTTCTTACTGAGATCTCCAGTTAGGGACCTAGTTCCCCCATGTAATGTCAAAATAATGCTTCATTCATTAACTCAGAAACCTTTGAACCAGCAGCATCAGTGTATATTTAAGCAATAACCCACGCCTGGGTGTGGGTAATGCTGGATTTACCCAGGGTTGGTGTGGTTTGGCCACGAGGGCGAAGAAAGGAAAATCTCCGTTGCTTTTAAAAACTGGACCTTTTTCCATTAGTATAAGTCTGATTTACAACGTGCACGCTGACCAATCAGCATGCACGTTTTAGAATATTAATGGGGGGGGGTCGTTGTATAATTAAGCAATAACCCATGCCTGGGTGTGGGTAATGCTGGATTTACCCATGGTTGGTGTGGTTTGGTCATGAGGGCAAAGCCCGAGTAGCCAAACAAAGACAACCATGGGTAAATCCAGCATTACCCACACCCAGAAGTGGGTTATTGCTTTTATACAATGACATTATTTAAGAAAAAAAACTTACTTTTCTTAAATAATGGCATTGTATAATGCCTCCTTGCTGCCCTTCCACAGTTGTCCAGTATTCTGCAGCAGTTCTGATGTACTGCGCATGCATATGGTTAAGCAGTACATCAGAGCTGTGTGTGGAAGCAATGGAGAAAGGAGGATCTCTGTTGCTTTTAAAAACGTGTCTCGCTATGTTAAAAGAGTTTAACATAGCGAGATAGCTTTAAAAGATAGCTTTAAAAAAGGCAACAGAGATTTTCCTTTCTCCGTTGCTTTTTTTAATGCTGTCTCGCTATGTTAAACAAGTTTAACATAGTGACAATAAGCAAGAGGGTAGGCAACACAAAAGCATACGAGATGGTAAACTTTAAGATAAAGCCAGCAGTGTCCAAAAAGTACGTTGATAAAACCAAACGCGTGTATAATAATCCACGTAAATCCACGTAAAATTCAACAGTTTATTGTGAGCAAGGTACAAACAAACGAGTAGCGTAAAACACTTAGAAGCGTTTTTCGTTCGGTACTCTGCCCGAACTTCTTCAGACAGACGTTAGTGCCATAAAAACGCTTGATTTAAATAGTACATTGATTACTACAAAATTCTGTAAACAACTAATCAACCAACCCAAGTAGTCGACCTAGTTCAGGCAGGCTAAATGGGCTAGTCCAGTTCAAAATAACAGGAAACATCTTACACTGAATGAATGTTTGTTTTAAAAAAGTTAAAAATGTCATAGTCATGAATATGAATATAAATAAAACATGAAATATTGTAAGGCAAAAGTATATGAATGAAAATGGAAAGAAATGAAATAATAAAACTAAATGATAACAATGATAAAAGGCAAGCGGTGATTTAAAGAACCCATTTAGTTATTAAAACGTAGTTCACCACTTAAACCCAATCAAATTACAAACAAACTCGACCCTCACAAAGTAAATATGAGTTACTAATGAATTACTAATAAACATTCAAAAATCCATACCAACGGTGTCAACAACTGATGCAGTTTCATAAAATTAATAAACCTGCACGGTAAATATGTATAATAAGAGTTGAAACACCTTAAACAAAAATATATGTCTACACTATAATATGTTGTATTATGTTTAACTAAAAACATTTTGTTTCCTCTTTTAAAATTTCCTTGGGAAACATTAAAAAGTAGATGTGTAAAAGGTACATACAGAATACAATTATCTTGGTGACCCAGTCAAAAGGTTTGTATCATGAATAATAAATTTATCTTAATAAACTGTTGAGTTTAAGTATACACATGATTGAGCAAGCCTCATTGAGGCCAGGGGCTTTGTGTGCCGCTAGCCGTAGTTGCCAACCAAGTTCCCTCTTTTCTAATTGGAGCCTCAGCAAATTTTCATTAACAAGGTTAGAATTGTCAATCAATACTTGGTCAATGACCATGAAGTCAAATAAATGGCCTTCATTCTGTTTACAGTGTCTTGCGAGGGTGTTTTCATCCTTGTTTTTGCTAATTGCATAAACATGTTCATACACCCTATCCCTCAAGCGCCTGTCCGTTTTGCCAACATAGAATGCGGGGCATTGTTTGCACTGTGCCAAGTAAACAACTCACCTACTGTTACAGTTAAAATGTTTCCAAATCACAAAGGTTTCTTTACCTATCGTGAATGAATCGGCAGTATTTATATGTGCACAGTGCCTACATGCCCCGCATTTTTTAGTTCCCCCTTTACCCTTGGATCTCACTGATTTCCTTTCAAGAAGTTGTTTCATGTTGGTACCCTTCCTAAATGTGATAGTAGGTCCATATTTAAAGGTTTGTGTTAGTTCATTGTCCAAAGATAAACAAAACCAGTATTTCCTGACCACCTTGGAAATTTCAAAGGCTTCTGGGCAATAGGTAAAAGTAAATGAAGTCATAAAGTTTTTGTTCCCCCCTACCGACTCAACAGTAGTGACCGCGGGGCTATTATGACTCCCAATGCTTTGGATGTCAGTCCCACTCTCATTGAGTTGGGTAAAGTGGGCAACTGCATTCTGTATCCCTAATATTGCCTTATATACCCCATGTTTCCTTTTTAAAATGACTTCACTAAATATTCCTTCTAAAAATGAACCCGGGTACCCTCGGTGTTGAAACATTTGGTACAAGTTCTCACATTCACTAACAAAATCCTCCTCAAGTGTAGTCATCCTGGCCACCCTTACAAGTTGGCCTTTCACCACTGATTTCTTTTGGTGACGAGGGTGGGAACTGGAAAAGTGTAAATATGTGTTGGAAAACGTACTTTTCCTGTAAATTTTAGATGTAAAGTATCCTTGATTTTTACTAAGGACAATGTCTAGAAAGCAGATGTTGTTTTTCTGGAAATTCATGGTGAACTTAAGAAACCCCGTAGTGGAGTTGAGAAATTTAACTAATTCCTGGGCTTCCGCCTCATCCCCTTTCAGTAGAATGAAGATGTCGTCCAGGTATCTTTTATACATATAAATGTTTGGTTTCCAAGGACTACTCAGTACGTAGGACGTCTCCCAGTGGGCCATAACCAAGTTTGCAAAACTTGCACCCACTGGGGACCCCATAGCTACACCTATCTTCTGTAAGAACAACCTGTCCTCAAAAGAAACAAAGTTGTTCTTTAAGATCATATCCAGTAGTTGTTCAACTAAGTTACATTGGTCACTTGTAGCTCCCTTTGACCCTATAAATTCCACGATCCACTGGATACCTAAGTCCTGAGGGATACTAGAATAGAGATCACACACATCAATTGTCAAGAAATTAAGTGAACAATCAAATACTACATTCTGCATACTTTCCAGAAAGGACCATGAGTCCTTCAATATTTGGACTTCTTTCTCCACATATTTTTTAAGAATTGAATCAACCAATTTGGCAGCAGGATAAGTTATTGATTGTTGTGCATCAACAAGTGTGCGGAAAGGGGGGTTTCCTAAATTTTTATGGAGTTTCGGGATCCCAAAGATTTTTGGGATCCTGGGAGCAAGCATTGTTAAATAATGGTTTTGATCACCATTAATTAATCCATCAATAAATAAATCGTTAATATGCGACTTAATATGATGGTAGGCTTGATTAAGCTGGTTCTTACTTACAGATTCGTAAGTATCCTTTTCCAGTAACGTCAACATGATTTTAACGTAGTCGACGTTATATACAATTGCAAGCCCCCCTCCCTTGTCCGGTTTCATAAGTCTCACAGGCAGATTCCTAAACAGTGTCAATAAGTTCTTATCATCTCTAGAGATGTTGTACTGAAAATTACTGTGCGCTCTGGAGGCTATTTCTCTAAATTCTAGTTCACAAAGTTGTTCAAACGTATACAGTAAGGTGTTTAAGGGTGGATTGAAACTACTGGTGACACGCAGTGGGTCAACATGAGAGTTAGAGTTACCAAACATTTTATTGAGGTTCAGCTTTCGAATGAACATTTTAAGGTCAATTAAAAGTTCAACAATATTACAAGCCTGTGAAGGCACAAAAGTGAGACCTTTAGCAAAAAGTTCGACCAATCCTCTATCAATATGGCACTCAGTGTAGTTATAGATCTTAAAATCACCATCCTTGTTGGTCACAGTCTCAAATAGTGTTAATCCCACTGTTTGTTGGTGCCCCGCGTGTTGTAATGTCTCTTCGGAGCAGTCGGTTGTTTCAATTTCCAGTTCTCCCCCCTCCCCCCTCTGTAGTTTTTTTGGGGGCCTTGGGTTGACCAGTCGTCACCTTCCAAAGGGTCAAAAATGGGGTCAGGATCACTTGTTTCGTCCACACCAACATCATGCTCCTCGGTTACAAAGTTTGAATCCACATTTTGACCGGGTTTAGAATTACCCTGTCTGGTGTAATAACCTCTAGGTTGGTTTCTTGGTTTGGTAAAAAAAGGTGGATTTGGTTGTCTTGACCGGGTTTGGGATCCAGGAGGTTTAGGAAAGGCCAAACCTTCACTGTAAGCCCTCAAGTCCCTGTCAAGTTTTTTAATTTTCGTCACTTTCAGTTTTGCCATCTGTTGGGCTATACTAGATAGGGTTCTACTAAATTCGAACTCATATCTATGAAAGTCAAAATCATCTTTAATCTCCCTTTCCAGGGTCATTGTCTCAATGGTCAAACTGTCAAGCGCTATTTGGTAATGCTTGACCATACATTTTAAAATTACTAGTCCATGGTTATTAAATAGTTCAACCAATTTGTTATAGAAGTCAGACCCAAATTCCAAACCATTTGGGTACACAAAAAGTCTTAGGCCCTTAGGAACTATTTTCTCCCTTATACATTTGTTTAAGTAATTAAGCTCCAGTTGCGTTTTCTTAATTTTAAATAGTTTGTTGTCAAAGACTTTAAGCTTCTCAACCAAAGTGGCATCACTTACTGTTTCAGTGAAGTTTGAGGCAGAGTTCCCCAAATCCTCCAGGTTTAATTCATCGTTGAGCCAGTTCCGTGGGTCAAAGTTGTTGTTTGTACTGATTTCAGACCTTGTGATCCTTTCCCCGGTTTGTCTACAAGATTGCAGACTTGGTTTATTTTTAGATGTTCCCTGTTTTTGTGCTGGACTCCGTTCAGTGTTAGTGGAATAATTTGCACCCTGTTGACTAGCGGAACTCACGCTGTCAACCTTTTCAGATAACCGGTCCAGTCGTGTGTTAATCAACTCCAAAAGTTGAGTAAGATTACCTTGCGTAGGGCATTCCCCTTCCTGCATATCCGCCATCCTCAATGTGTGTAAACCGACCCTCGTAACAAGCCAAGAACCAAAGTCACAGACCACGCAACACAAAACAACAATAAGCAAGAGGGTAGGCAACACAAAAGCATACGAGATGGTAAACTTTAAGATAAAGCCAGCAGTGTCCAAAAAGTACGTTGATAAAACCAAATGCGTGTATAATAATCCACATAAATCCACGTAAAATTCAACAGTTTATTGTGAGCAAGGTACAAACAAACGAGTAGCGTAAAACACTTAGAAGCGTTTTTCGTTCGGTACTCTGCCCGAACTTCTTCAGACAGACGTTAGTGCCATAAAAATGCTTGATTTAAATAGTACATTAATTACTACAAAATTCTGTAAACAACTAATCAACCAACCCAAGTAGTCGACCTAGTTCAGGCAGGCTAAATGGGCTAGTCCAGTTCAAAACAACAGGAAACATCTTACACTGAATGAATGTTTGTTTTAAAAAAGTTAAAAATGTCATAGTCATGAATATGAATATAAAAAAAACATGAAATATTGTAAGGCAAAAGTATATGAATGAAAATGGAAAGAAATGAAATAATAAAACTAAATGATAACAATGATAAAAGGCAAGCGGTGATTTAAAGAACCCATTTAGTTATTAAAACGTAGTTCACCACTTAAACCCAATCAAATTACAAACAAACTCGACCCTCACAAAGTAAATATGAGTTACTAATGAATTACTAATAAACATTCAAAAATCCATACCAACGATGTCAACAACTGATGCAGTTTCATAAAATTAATAAACCTGCACGGTAAATATGTATAATAAGAGTTGAAACACCTTAAACAAAAATATATGTCTACACTATAATATGTTGTATTATGTTTAACTAAAAACACTTGGTTCCTCTTTTAAAATTTCCTTTGGAAACATTAAAAAGTAGATGTGTAAAAGGTACATACAGAATACAATTATCTTGGTGACCCAGTCAAAAGGTTTGTATCATGAATAATAAATTATTATACATATTTACCGTGCAGGTTTATTAATTTTATGAAACTGCATCAGTTGTTGACACCGTTGGTATGAATTTTTGAATGTTTATTAGTAATTCATTAGTAATCCATATTTACTTTGTGAGGGTCGAGTTTGTTTGTAATTTGATTGGGTTTAAGTGGTGAACTACGTTTTAATAACTAAATGGGTTCTTTAAATCACCGCTTGCCTTTTATCATTGTTATCATTTAGTTTTATTATTTCATTTCTTTCCATTTTCATTCATATACTTTTGCCTTACAATATTTCATGTTTTATTTATATTCATATTCATGACTATGACATTTTTAACTTTTTTAAAACAAACATTCATTCAGTGTAAGATGTTTCCTGTTGTTTTGAACTGGACTAGCCCATTTAGCCTGCCTGAACTAGGTCGACTACTTGGGTTGGTTGATTAGTTGTTTACAGAATTTTGTAGTAATTAATGTACTATTTAAATCAAGCGTTTTTATGGCACTAACGTCTGTCTGAAGAAGTTCGGGCAGAGTACCGAACGAAAAACGCTTCTAAGTGTTTTACGCTACTCGTTTGTTTGTACCTTGCTCACAATAAACTGTTGAATTTTACGTGGATTTACGTGGATTATTATACACGCGTTTGGTTTTATCAACGTACTTTTTGGACACTGCTGGCTTTATCTTAAAGGTTACCATCTCGTATGCTTTTGTGTTGCCTACCCTCTTGCTTATTGTTGTTTTGTGTTGCGTGGTCTGTGACTTTGGTTCTTGGCTTGTTACGAGGGTCGGTTTACACGCATTGAGGATGGCGGATATGCAGGAAGGGGAATGCCCTACGCAAGGTAATCTTACTCAACTTTTGGAGTTGATTAACACACGACTGGACCGGTTATCCGCAAAGGTTGACAGCGTGAGTTCCGCTAGTCAACAGGGTGCAAATTATTCCACTAACATCGAACGGAGTCCAGCACAAAAACAGGGAACATCTAAAAATAAACCAAGTCTGCAATCTTGTAGACAAACCGGGGAAAGGATCACAAGGTCTGAAATCAGTACAAACAACAACTTTGACCCACGGAACTGGCTCAACGATGAATTAAACCTGGAGGATTTGGGGAACTCTGCCTCAAACTTCACTGAAACAGTAAGTGATGCCACTTTGGTTGAGAAGCTTAAAGTCTTTGACAACAAACTATTTAAAATTAAGAAAACGCAACTGGAGCTTAATTACTTAAACAAATGTATAAGGGAGAAAATAGTTCCTAAGGGCCTAAGACTTTTTGTGTACCCGAATGGTTTGGAATTTGGGTCTGACTTCTGTAACGAATTGGTTGAACTATTTAATAACCATGGACTAGTAATTTTAAAATGTATGGTCAAGCATTACCAAATAGCGCTTGACAGTTTGACCATTGAGACAACGACCCTGGAAAGGGAGATTAAAGATGATCTTGACTTTCATAGATATGAGTTTGAATTTAGTAGAACTCTATCTAGTATAGCCCAACAGATGGCAAAACTGAAAGTGACGAAAATTAAAAAACTTGACAGGGACTTGAGGGCTTACAGTGAAGGTTTGGCCTTTCCTAAACCTCCTGGTTCCCAAACCCGGTCAAGACAACCAAATCCACCTTTTTTTACCAAACCAAGAAACCAACCTAGAGGTTATTACACCAGACAGGGTAATTCTAAACCCGGTCAAAATGTGGATTCAAACTTTGTAACCGAGGAGCATGATGTTGGTGCGGACAAAACAAGTGATCCTGACCCCATTTTTGACCCTTTGGAAGGTGACGACTGGTCAACCCAAGGCCCCCAAAAAAACTACAGAGGGGGGAGGGGGGTGAACTGGAAATTGAAACAACCGACTGCTCCGAAGAGACATTACAACACGCGGAGCACCAACAAACAGTGGGATTAACACTATTTGAGACTGTGACCAACAAGGATGGTGATTTTAAGATCTATAACTACAGTGAGTGCCATATTGATAGAGGATTGGTCGAACTTTTTGCTAAAGGTCTCACTTTTGTGCCTTCACAGGCTTGTAATATTGTTGAACTTTTAATTGACCTTAAAATGTTAATTCGAAAGCTGAACCTCAATATAATGTTTGGTAACTCTAACTCTCATGTTGACCCACTGCGTGTCACCAGTAGTTTCAATCCACCCTTAAACACCTTACTGTATACGTTTGAACAACTTTGTGAACTAGAATTTAGAGAAATAGCCTGCAGAGCGCACAGTAATTTTCAGTACAACATCTCTAGAGATGATAAGAACTTATTGACACTGTTTAGGAATCTGCCTGTGAGACTTATGAAACCGACAAGGGAGGGGCTTGCAATTGTATATAACGTCGACTACGTTAAAATCATGTTGACGTTACTGGAAAAGGATACTTACGAATCTGTAAGTAAGAACCAGCTTAATCAAGCCTACCATCATATTAAGTCGCATATTAACGATTTATTTATTGATGGATTAATTAATGGTGATCAAAACCATTATTTAACAATGCTTGCTCCCAGGATCCCAAAAATCTTTGGGATCCCGAAACTCCATAAAAATTTAGGAAACCCCCCTTTCCGCACACTTGTTGATGCACAACAATCAATAACTTATCCTGCTGCCAAATTGGTTGATTCAATTCTTAAAAAATATGTGGAGAAAGAAGTCCAAATATTGAAGGACTCATGGTCCTTTTTGGAAAGTATGCAGAATGTAGTTTTTGATTGTTCACTTAATTTCTTGACAATTGATGTGTGTGATCTCTATTCTAGTATCCCTCAGGACTTAGGTATCCAGTGGGTCGTGGAATTTATAGGGTCAAAGGGAGCTACAAGTGACCAATGTAACTTAGTTGAACAACTACTGGATATGATCTTAAAGAACAACTTTGTTTCTTTTGAGGACAGGTTGTTCTTACAGAAGATAGGTGTAGCTATGGGGTCCCCAGTGGGTGCAAGTTTTGCAAACTTGGTTATGGCCCACTGGGAGACGCCCCACGACTGAGTAGTCCTTGGAAACCAAACATTTATATGTATAAAAGATACCTGGATGACATCTTCATTCTACTGAAAGGGGATGAGGCGGAAGCCCAGGAATTAGTTAAATTTCTCAACTCCACTACGGGGTTTCTTAAGTTCACCATGAATTTCCAGAAAAACAACATCTGCTTTCTAGACATTGTCCTTAGTAAAAATCAAGGATACTTTACATCTAAAATTTACAGGAAAAGTACGTTTTCCAACACATATTTACACTTTTCCAGTTCCCACCCTCGTCACCAAAAGAAATCAGTGGTGAAAGGCCAACTTGTAAGGGTGGCCAGGATGACTACACTTGAGGAGGATTTTGTTAGTGAATGTGAGAACTTGTACCAAATGTTTCAACACCGAGGGTACCCGGGTTCATTTTTAGAAGGAATATTTAGTGAAGTCATTTTAAAAAGGAAACATGGGGTATATAAGGCAATATTAGGGATACAGAATGCAGTTGCCCACTTTACCCAACTCAATGAGAGTGGGACTGACATCCAAAGCATTGGGAGTCATAATAGCACCGCGGTCACTACTGTTGAGTCGGTAGGGGGGAACAAAAACTTTATGACTTCATTTACTTTTACCTATTGCCCAGAAGCCTTTGAAATTTCCAAGGTGGTCAGGAAATACTGGTTTTCAACAGATAAGACAATCCAAACCTGGGCACAGGACCAAATAAAATGAAAAGATTTAATCCAAGTAAAAAACGATACACAAGAAGTAATTTAAGCGCTTTTCGTCTGACTAGTAACAGACTTCTTCAGAACATAAGGAAATCAGACAAAAAGTATACTCCTCCACGTACTGGAATGTTTAAATTTGAGAACTGCAACCAGTGTAAACACGTGGATATTACTAATGAATTTTTCATTAATGGTCACTGTTTCAAGTTGAAAGGAAAGTTTAATTGCAACACTAGATTTGTGGTTTACCTAGCCAAATGTACTCACTGTCACGCATTTTACGTCGGTAAAACCGAGCGGCGACTGCGTGACAGAATTTATGAACACCAATATGCTATTTCCCATAAAAAACTTGATAACGCTTTAGCTAAGCATATTAATTCTTTTTGTGATCATAGATTTAAATTTATAGTTATAGATCAGTACACTCAGGATGCGAGGGGCGGACCAGCCCCCTTTAAATTGGAAGAACTAGAACTCCTGTGGCAGATAAAACTTAATGCTAGTAATTTTCCTGGTATCAATGAATTCTGCTCTATAACGAGTATTTTAAAACTTAATAGCCTTATGAGGTGAACTAATATTTAAAAACTGTATTTTTTAAAAAAATTGTAGGTTTTATTTATGTGTAGAATATTATATAAATTTACCTGTATTCATGTATAAGAGTTTACTTTTAATTTATTGTGTATATCTTTAAATACTAATTGCTTTTCCCGCATTTTTTGATATAAATTTAGCACTCCTTGTCTGATTTCCTTATGTTCTGAAGAAGTCTGTTACTAGTCAGACGAAAAGCGCTTAAATTACTTCTTGTGTATCGTTTTTTACTTGGATTAAATCTTTTCATTTTATTTGGTCCTGTGCCCAGGTTTGGATTGTCTTATCTGTTGATTTCCTGGTTTGAAGTGCCGTTCGTAAATACTGGTTTTGTTTATCTTTGGACAATGAACTAACACAAACCTTTAAATATGGACCTACTATCATATTTAGGAAGGGTACCAACATGAAACAACTTCTTGAAAGGAAATCAGTGAGATCCAAGGGTAAAGGGGGAACTAAAAAATGCGGGGCATGTAGGCACTGTGCACATATAAATACTGCCGATTCATTCACGATAGGTAAAGAAACCTTTGTGATTTGGAAACATTTTAACTGTAACAGTAGGCGAGTTGTTTACTTGGCACAGTGCAAACAATGCCCCGCATTCTATGTTGGCAAAACGGACAGGCGCTTGAGGGATAGGGTGTATGAACATGTTTATGCAATTAGCAAAAACAAGGATGAAAACGCCCTCGCATGACACTGTAAACAGAATGAAGGCCATTTATTTGACTTCATGGTCATTGACCAAGTATTGATTGACAATTCTAACCTTGTTAATGAAAATTAGCTGAGGCTCCAATAAGAAAAGAGGGAACTTGGATGGCAACTACGGCTAGCGGCACACAAAGCCCCTGGCCTCAATGAGGCTTGCTCAATCATGTGTATACTTAAACTCAACAGTTTATTAAGATAAATTTATTATTCATGATACAAACCTTTTGACTGGGTCACCAAGATAATTGTATTCTGTATGTACCTTTTACACATCTACTTTTTAATGTTTCCCAAGGAAATTTTAAAAGAGGAAACAAAATGTTTTTAGTTAAACATAATACAACATATTATAGTGTAGACATATATTTTTGTTTAAGGTGTTTCAACTCTTATTATACATATTTACCGTGCAGGTTTATTAATTTTATGAAACTGCATCAGTTGTTGACACCGTTGGTATGGATTTTGAATGTTTATTAGTAATTCATTAGTAACTCATATTTACTTTGTGAGGGTCGAGTTTGTTTGTAATTTGATTGGGTTTAAGTGGTGAACTACGTTTTAATAACTAAATGGGTTCTTTAAATCACCGCTTGCCTTTTATCATTGTTATCATTTAGTTTTATTATTTCATTTCTTTCCATTTTCATTCATATACTTTTGCCTTACAATATTTCATGTTTTTTTTATATTCATATTCATGACTATGACATTTTTAACTTTTTTAAAACAAACATTCATTCAGTGTAAGATGTTTCCTGTTGTTTTGAACTGGACTAGCCCATTTAGCCTGCCTGAACTAGGTCGACTACTTGGGTTGGTTGATTAGTTGTTTACAGAATTTTGTAGTAATTAATGTACTATTTAAATCAATCGTTTTTATGGCACTAACGTCTGTCTGAAGAAGTTCGGGCAGAGTACCGAACGAAAAACGCTTCTAAGTGTTTTACGCTACTCGTTTGTTTGTACCTTGCTCACAATAAACTGTTGAATTTTACGTGGATTTACGTGGATTATTATACACGCGTTTGGTTTTATCAACGTACTTTTTGGACACTGCTGGCTTTATCTTAAAGTTTACCATCTCGTATGCTTTTGTGTTGCCTACCCTCTTGCTTATTGTTGTTTTGTGTTGCGTGGTCTGTGACTTAAGTTTAACATAGTGAGACAGCTTTAAAAAAAGCAACGGGGAAAGGAAGATCTCCGTTGCTTTTTTTAAAGATCTCTCGCTATGTTAAACTCATTTAACATAGCGAGATAACAGCAACGGAGCTCTTCCATTCTCCGTTGCTGTCCAAAAAAAAAAAAAAAAAAAGACTTATACTAATGGAAAAAGTTTGCGCGACCGGACCTTTTTCCATTAGTATAAGTCTGATTTACAGCTTGCACACTGACCAATCAGCATGCCCGTTCTGAAATATTAATGGGGGGGGTTGTTGTATAATAAGTATCTTTCTTGGAAAACTGTTTTTCTAATGCCTTTACATCTGCTAAATGAACTTCTGAATTTCAAGTGCTCACATGCAAGTCACCTTTCTTCATTTTCCATTAAGACAGAGTGTCAATGAGAACAAACCCTACTTTTCTCCCAAAAGTGTCATATAAAGCAACTTTAAATTAATCGATTTGCCAGTCTTTTTTCCCAATTTCTGTAACAAATGTGAGCATCTGCTCCATACTCTAGATATTCACAGGCAGCTCAGATTCTACTTACACTGTACAAAGGATATCAGAAAGTCATATCAACTGTTTGTGTCTTTTTCTATAGTAAAATTGGGAAGGTCAAAAGCTACAATTTCCAAATGACTTTCAGACTGTATTTCCTTTGTATATAAGGACCAAGGTTTATCCCTGCATATGAAACCAAAAGCCCATTCTACTAGGGCAATGGCTACCTTACAGCTTTTATGAAAAGGTTCCCATTGATGACATTTATGCAGCAGTAACTTGGTCACAAGTTCATGCATTTATATCTCATTAAAAATTGGATGTGCAATCCATAGCTTGCACTTCCTCTGGTTCAATCATTCTCAGGAATGCCTTTCCTTGATACCACCCAGGCTCCTTTTTAGGCAGCTTGAGAACTTGTCACACAAGTTGAATCAGATGAAAATAGACAACACTGGATATGAAAGTTATGTACTTACTATAAGCAGATAGATCGGTGTTGTCTTATTTTCAGCTGGTTTAACATCCCTCTCTCCTTCAATCTTCCATATTGTCATTTATAAACTTCTAGTGCTCAGACGGGCCTCATCCAAGTTCTTGACCTTTAACTACAGGAGTTACGTTTTTTCAGGGTGATTTTTTTTACAGTTAACAAGTCAGCAAACTTGATCTGAGGTTAATTAGGTAGAAGGAATGAATTATCAGTTTGGGAGGAAGAAGAGCTTTGGATCCAAAGCTTGGAATAATTTGATCTGACAACCCACAAGTTGAACTGAACGAAAACAAGACAACACGGAGCTATAGTTATGGTTGGTACACAACTTTCATTTTCACATAAATAACATGCTTGATGTCTTTTTTCAAGCTTGAAAAAAGACAGATTTTGAATGTATCCATTTAGTTCAGTGCCCTAAATTATTTATTATAATTATTATCATTTTGTTGGTTCATAGGATCTTCCCAATGGCTTCCTCTTCCTGCACCCACCTGACCCACTAGCTCCTCCATCAAAACAAGAGCTGTCTGTCCTATTTCTTCTCTGGTGGAAGCAAGAGTCTTTTATTAGGGATCAGGGCAGGCTACTGATCCTGCAGACTGTTCTGCTGTTGACAGCTTGTATGCTCTACAAGTGACACTTTCTTGAGGTATATACATGCTACTTTGCATGTATATCCTCATGACTATGTGGCACACAATGTAGAGGTGCCTGCTAGGCTGCTTGCTGGGGGTGCTGCACCTGTATTCTTGCAGGTGTCACCAGTGCAGCAAGCTGTGCTCCCTCTGTTTCCAGGTTGGGTGCTCTGGCACTGGCAACTCATTCTCACTGACCTTGCCCAGTTCCCTCCAATACCTGTGCTCCTAGACACAGGTAATCTGAAGAGTAGTCAGGGTTTTCTGTTTCTGTGCTGGGTGGCCAAGTGTCTTAAATTATCAGAGCTGAATAGTCTAGGGGGCTAATACACTGTGCTATAGCTGACAAAATCCTAGGTTTGAGACTTGGCTCTGGTGATACTTTGGGTTGGGAGGGTGGCCTAATGGTTAAGGTGTTTGCCTTACAAGTACAAGCTGCAGGGTTTGAGTCTCACAAGGGATAATAGGCTAGGCTTAAAATGGCCCACAAGGGCAGCTAGCCTAGTACTAATCTATGAACCTTTTGTCAGCATTTTTGAATTGTTAGCACTGTTTTTTTTCTTTGCAACTTAATGTGAAAAACAATAGTGTAACAAATAAGGAAACAAAGCAAGGAGATACCTACTATTATTGGGGTTTAGTTTTTTCTTTGTCATATAATTCTTGTCTGTATTACAGAAATGGGAACAAGTGCTTAAATACCTCTCTGGGTGTGATAAAAAAATACTTTTTTATGAAAAAGGTTGGATTAAAAATTTTAGATTAGTGTCAGTAAACATTTAAATTTAGATGTAGCAAGACATGTATTAAGTATAACTGGTACATGTCTTCGTGGGAAACATACATTTGCTGAAGTACCTGAAGTAATACACAGTAGATGTTCATGAACAAATTTAGGTTTTAGAGTTAGATGAAAAGGATTATTTCATGAGTGTAACATATTACATGATAGTAAACTGATTATATTCATAAAAAGACAGGCACGTGTAGGTTTGAATTAAACTGATGGATCCTTACACAAAACATTTTAAAAAGACGCAAGATATTTGGTGTAGACATTGCTTTTGTTTTGTGAATTGTGCTGTTTATAACTTCCATTAGCTGATTTATGAAGGCAGTTAGATATTGTTCTATTCATATAGTCTATAAAATTTTAACATATATTTACAATTCTATCACAGATTAATTTAATTTACAAACAAAATGTTAACTATGTATTCACATTTGTTTACTGGATTAGCCCTACTGGGCAGTGTCCATTTACTGTCTTGGTTTAGTTCACAAAGAAAAGACATACACAGAAAGTTACATATGCAGAATCGAACAGTGAAGCATAAAACTATTAAGAAACAAATGATTTAAACAATAGAGAAAAAAGTGTTTATACGAAAAGCATTGAAGATTATAATTACAGGCATATGTATACATAAGGTAGCAGAAGTTATGATGAAATGTAATAAATTATTATATAGTCAAGACAAGACAGGTGGTTAAGCTAGAGGAGGTCACTCAAAGCAAGGGATCAGAAAAATTGGCAGTGGGAAGGATGTTAGATAATACCACATTTTTTAGCAGGGTAAGCTTGTTTCTAGAGAGATCTACATGATTGTTTGAAAGATTTGATGTTGTTGACACCTAGTTCTTGTGAGAGTAAGTAGCACAGAGTAGAATGAAATAGCCAGGAGTTGAGTTGCCTGTTTTTGAGGATGTTTTAATAACCATTATATTTTTGGTTGATTGTAAGAGACAGTTGTATAGTTGGGCAGAAATGTAGACAGAGAGGGCATTTGCATCCATATATAAATCTGTGGGTAAATGTGATATGGAGGCAGTTTACCCTATTTGTGAAGGACGCCAATCCCAGTTTATTTAGTATGTCACTTGTGTGTGAACTAAAGTAAGACTGTTCAGCAAATCTTGCTATTCTATAATAGCTGAATTTTAGTTTATGGAGAGTGGTGCTATTATGATTACCCGTAGCAGGTATTTTTTAAAGCAGTAGGTAAAATATTTTTAAAAGTTGGAGATAGACAGTGTTTTACATAGTAAAGGGCTCCAGTTTTTTGTCTGGGTCTATATCACCACATCGAATGGTGATAAGTTTGAATGCCCTTTGTTCGAACCGAAAAGTCCAAAAGCCCTAAACCACGAAGTTACGGAACATCGATTTTTTTCCCAGGGAAAAAAATTGGTAGGCTGTCTTCAGGGCTTTGCTATTTCCTCCACTGTAGTCCGATCTTGGAGTTGGTATATTTAAGTAGGGGGGGTGTGGGGGATGTGGGGGGTGAAGCCCCCTAGTTCAGTTTGTTTTAAAGTTGTGATTTTTTTCACGGAGCAGCAATCACTGTTCCGTGAGTTTGCTGTTTAGGGTTTTCAAACTTTTAGGTTCAAACAAAGGGCATTCAAACTTATCACCCTTCGATGTGATGATATAGACCACTTTTGTCTATATCTAAAATTGCACTATGGAGATATTTTGGTGAAGATATATACATACATACAAATATTTCAAGCAGAGGCAGTAATGTCCTTCTAGCCTCTCAATACACCAGAACAGTTGTTTCCATAATAAAAAAAATATCTAAACTAGTGCTTGCTGTAATGCAATTTGGTAGTCTGTTCCATGCATCAGCTGCTCTCTCAGAAAACCAATTAGTACACTTCTCATTCCTATAGTGTTTTCTACATAGGCTGTCTGATGATTCTCTATTACTTTTTGATAGCCCCAGACATTGCCAGTGGTAATTGTCTCTAAATACCCTATATACCCGAATAAGATCTCCTCTTAAATATCTATAAGAGACACTGTACTGGTTCAAATATTTTAGCCTTTCATAATAACTTAAATTTTCACATCTATGGATGCTGTTGGTATATTTCCGCTGTACTATTTCCAGTTTATTCATGCTTGTTTTCTTATAAGGTTTCCATATTGTTATTCTGTACTCAAGTTTGAATCTAATGTAATTAACAAACAATTGCTTCATCATTCCTGATTTCCTAGGCTTTATAAATATTTTTATACAACCTATAGCTATATAAGTATCATTAACCAGCTGGTTGATATTATTAGAAAAACTCAAAGTTGGATCTAACCATATACCTAGGTCCTTAAATGAATCTACAGTTTCAATCACTGTGTACTGTATTAAATATTCATCTTTCAGTTTAGGTCTCCCAAATCTCATATACTTGGGTTTTGATGTATTTATCAGCATATTATTCTCATGTGCCCAAATGGTTAATTTAGTCATTTTTTTTTTACAGACATGTCCTATCTGTAACACATGTAATCAGTTTACCCAATTTCAGGTAATCTGCATATAGACTTAGAACATTTCACATGAAAAGGATAAGTCTAAAAGAAACAAAATAAACAAGTAAGGGCCTCAGACAGAGCCCTGTGGGAGCTGTGTGTAACCAAGAATTTCACTTGTCAAATTGCTGCACGTTACTTGCTATGTCCTATTTGTAAGCCATGCAGCTATCCATCTTATCAAGAGTGCATCAGTACCTAGTTGTTCTAATTTATTAATCAGTGTTTTGTGTATTATTGATCAGTGTTTTGTGTATGACCCTGTCAGATGTTGAAGCTAAATGCATAAATATTATTATATTGTTATAGAACATCATGTTACAGGCATACATACATATGCATGCTGGTATATGATTTCAAGCCCCAACATTCCCATTTCTGAAAACTTATCCAATATTACCTTCCCCATTATTTTTCAGCAACATGAAAGAAGACTTAAGGGTCTATATGACTCTTGGTTTGTTCTACTCCCCTTTCCCTTAAAGGCAAGTTTAATAAGTGCATGTCTGCAATCTTGAGGAATCTTCCCATATTTGTATGACCTAGTAAATAATAGTTATAATGGTATCTCCCTTTTTTAATTTCTCCAAATCTTTTGGGTTTCTAATACCATGACAGGAGTAGACTCCATTCCTAAGTTAAAGTACGATTAAAGTTCATGAAATTAGTATTGTTTCACTCTTTGATGTCAGCCAAAAGTGCTCTTTGCAGCACCCACAATTTACTCAGTAATGACTCCTTCTGCGATTTGTATGGAGTTACATGTATTGGTAGCATATCTAAATGTGATTGTAGACCCTTTTTTATAAGACTCATTGCTCCTACTACTATTGGAACTATCTGGGCATCTTTCTTCCACATTGCTCTCATTTCTGCTTGCATATCCTAATATTTTATAACTTTGTGTCTCTCTGTACGCAGAGCACTGTAGTCACTGGCTGTGGTGATTTCAATGATCAATGCTACTTTTGTCTTCTTTTCTTGGACCACCATATCCAGTTTTCTAGAATCTATCTTTTGAACTGTTGGAAATGGATGATCCCATGTGATGTAGACTTCATCATTTACTGTGATGCTTTGTGACTGATGTTTCCAGTGTTTTTCAGCCACTTCAACACCATAATGTTTGCACAATCCCCAGTGCAACATTCTTGCCACATTATTATGCCTTCCAGTATACAGTCCTTCTGCCATTAGTATGCTGCAACCAGCAAGGTGTGCAACTGTTTCCAATTCTATTTTACAAAACCTACCTTTGTCTGTTTCTCCCACATGTTCAATGGACTTTGTAAGCCAACGTGTACATAGCCCGCTATCATGTGCTGCCAATATTAACCTTTCATCTCTTGGTTTGAATTTGCCTCTCCTTAACCATTCCTGTGTTCATCCCTGATCAACATGAGGTTCTTCCAAAAGTTTTCTATACTTGCAACTATGTTTATGCATTTGCCACATTTCTTGCCTCCTCCTCTGGTCCTTCACCTTATATTCTTTTTTTTTTTTTTTTTTTTTTTGGCACATTCAGTAGTTGCTGCCTGTTTTTTATCCACTTGCTTGACACCGATATGCTTCTGCTAGCCTAAACAGGGAAGTCATCTTAGATTTATTCCCCTCATGTTTCAAAACTTTCACTACATTTGGGTCAGCAGATATGCATGGAGTCCCACGATTGTAGATCTGTGCATGCAATCAATTTCAAGGAGGCCCATCCCTCCTTCAGAACGGGGAATATATAATCTTGGTATGCACTGATTTTTATAAATCATTTGGTGAGCATGAGGTATCCTTCTTGTTTTTCTATCTAATCTATCCAACAAGTTTTAGGGCAGTCAAGTCACTCCAAAACTGTAAGATAAGACAGGAAGAGCAAATTGGTTTATACCTTGGATTTTGTACTGTAAGTCCTTGCTGAAGTGCTCTCAGGTCATGATTACTAATTCTGTCTCCTAATGTGCTTTGCTTGGATCCAGTTTGCATAGTTCTTTTTCAATATAATCTAATTTGATTTTGGACTCTGAGGTTACCTGGATGTTACTAGGACAACTTATCACCTTCTTTGTGGAGCCAAACTGTTTTGCCTAACATTTTGTAAATATATCTATAGTCCATTGTGTCTGAGATAACATTTTAGATTCTACATGCAGTTTATCAATTTGTACGTCTTTATCCCTTCCATATCATATTTTATAGAATGGTTTCGTATTATGCTCAATATCTTTATATAAATTTTCTTCAATTGTTGTTATCTAGTGGTATACTCAAGTTTTTTTGTAGTGATCTACAAATATTTGTAAAAATGAGATTAGGAACTGTCATTTCATCTTTTACATCAAATGCTTTGTTTATCTTTTCATTAATTAGTGATTTTGATTCCTGGAAGTCTGTTATTAGTGTGTTAATATGATTGTTACATGTATAAAGTGATTTCCGCTGGATATGAAACACTGTAGAATGATTGTGGAGTCATCAGCATAGTTTAGCAATTAAAAGCCATTGGTTTGATGACATGTCATTAGTGTAGATAGTAAATAGTGATGGACCAAGGATGTTGCACACTGATATTTGTTTGGATTTGACAGGAAGGAGATAAAGTTCAACAAACAGTCTGAGAGTAGGTGTTTAAACAGCTGTCAAACTAGTATATCGATAGATGTACAGCTTAGAATGTGTAGTCTTTGTAAATGTATAGTGAGCTTGACTACATTAAATATCTTTGAGGAATCTATAAAAAGAGCAGTAGTGATGTTACAGTTGGATGCAGTATTGTCAGTTAGTTTGACTAGTGCTGTTTGAATGCTTTGTCTGGGGAAGAAAAGTTACCAAAACTGGCATAATGGGTCTTACAGTATCCAGTGTCCTCAGATTTTTCTTGTTGGAGAATTATACCTTTTTGACTTGTCTTGAAATATTTACAGATATTGTAGGAATCAAAATAGTACATTTTTATCAGGTTTGTGGGTGCTTCTGACATTTAGTATAATTTGGTGGAGCAAAAAGGTGAATGGTCACATACTACTTTTACATGTCTACATTTGAATCACTTTGGAGAGAGGTTAAATGTAAATGCTATTATATTTGGGGAGGAAACATATCACTTGCCAGATATGGTTAAGTTGTTTGGTGTTAATCTCTCAGACAATATCTCATTTGCAAGCAAAATTATTATAAAACATTTTTGCTTTAGTTAAAAGGTTTATAATTACAAGTCTGTTGTTTAAATTCAGCGACTGTTTGTCCCAGAGAAAGAACTGAAGAGCTAGTTTTGATCTTAGATGTTATTTGTATGAAACCTCATGTTCATTGATGGTCTGTATTTAAAGCTTTTGTATATACAGGTTCAGATCTCATGCAGAAATGAATGAGCAGTTGTGCTTAGGCCCTGTGCATGCAGATCTGAAAGAACAGGCTCACAAGAGCTTTGTTTATGCATTTGCTCTGTCATTTTATTCTCTGTGGCCTACTCTTACTTTCAAATTCCTAGACACAACAAAAATATCCAGAAAAAGGTGTATATGTAAAAATGAGTTAAGCCCCTGCTTCTGAGAATACTCTTATTGGATTCTGAGTGTGACTGTAGACACTCAGTACAAATAACCTACAATCAAAGCCTTCGTTATTGAGAACAGAGAAATGAACTTTGGTTAGACGGTGGCCACTGCCTGTCATATTGGGCATCTTAGAAACTGCTAGTGGAGATCAGCAGTAATAGAACATTTCAATCTAAAGAAGATGGCTTTCTGGTTTATACTTGTTGTGGAAATGCCTGAGTCAGCTGAGCTGTACCAGTAGGGCAAGAATGCTGCATTAACAGTGGATGTTCATCATTCACACTGTCTCTGTGACATATCGGATCTGGTTCTGCACATGAACAAAACCACACTGGCAGCTTTCCAGAGCTCAGTATTCCCTCCTCTGACTCCCTGTGACGGGATTGTATAAGCCCCTCCTATCAGGGGAAGCTTAAGCTCTGTCACACGAAGTCAGTTGTTCAGTCTTTTAGTGCTGGCTGTGGTAATCACAGAGTTGAACCTCTGCAGCAGCCTGCATTGGGAAATTATAGCTTCCCGAGTCAGACAAGATCCCTTTGGAATCGTCCCTTCCTTTTTATTGTGTGTGTGTGTGTGTGTGTGTGTGTGTGTGTGTGTGTGTGTGTGTGTGTGTGTGTGTGTGTGTGTGTGTGTGTGTGTGTGTGTGTGTGTGTGTGTGTGTGTGTGTGTGTTAGATAACTTTTTTATTTTAATATACTTGCTATTTACTACTGCTTTTAATTCCTGCAAGAATTCTAACTTGCTTCTGTGTTATTTGTATGCTTTGTACTGCTTTTAAGCAGTTATGCAGCTTTTCTAAAGTGTTGTATGATTTGTACCGGGGAACTGAAGATGTGAAGTTGTGCTATCTCACCGTTCATTCTTACAGATGGGTTTGGAGCCAATCCTCGTCTCAGAGTCGTACTACTACAAAGCTTGAGGTCTTACAGACAGCTCGAGGCCAAGTATCTATCCCATGATGCACCCGGATATACCTCAGATCTAGTTTGCCTCTGCAATAGATCGGAGGTTCCCCAGCATAGCTCGGGCCAGTAAAAATTTATTATAAAAATTTTTCTAATAACTTTGTTTTTTCTACTATTTAGCTTTTAGCTTTAGCTTCTATAGCATTTAAATCTCTATAGTGTGTATTCCTTGGTGTGCCTTTTCATATTTAAAAATAGCTTTTGGCCTTCGTTTTTTTTCTAAAGGCCTTTATAATTTGTGTCGTTATATAGTTTTTGTGTGCTTTTGATAAGTGAAATTTTTGTCATAGTTTTTGATATTTAGAAGTGTTTAGATATCTAGTTAAAGTGTGTGTGTGTGTGTGTGTGTGTGTGTGTGTGTGTGTGTGTGTGTGTGTGTGTGTGTGTGTGTGTGTGCGTGTGTGCGTGTGTGCGCGTGTGTGCGTGTGTGTGTGTCTGTGTGTGTGTGTGTGTGTGTGTGTGTGTGTGTGTTGTCACAGCATATTTAGCCCATAGTTTTTGTCAGGGCTTATTTAAATACTTTTTGGGTGTGTCTTATTATATTGTAGTACTTTTTCACTTGATACTGTACTGTTCATTATGGCTGACCAGGATAGGGATAAACAACCTAAGTCAGGTTTCAAAAAATGTCCAAAATGTGGACAGAAAATGCCTATTACAGATAGCCATGTCAACTGTGTATACTGTTTAGGAGCCTTGCACCTTCAGCAAAGTTGCTCAATTTGTCATTCCTTTTCTTCTAAGATTCTTCAGGAGAGAAAGAGAAAGCTAATTGATAGAGGACTAGTCAAACCGTCATTGCAGGAAGTTTTGAGTGACTAGGACAGGTCTAGTAAATTTTCAAAGTCTTCCAAGCTTTCTACTTCTTCAGAAGTAAAAAAATTAAAAAAAAACATTGACGTCGGCTCCACAGCCCTCGGAGCCGAGTGTCTTGTCTTTTCGGAGCCAGTCCCCAGTCCTAGAACTGGTAACCAAAGTGCCTAAATTGCCACTTCTGCATTCAGTACCTCTGTCCATCCATTCATCTTGGTCCTTGATAAGCCTTTCCGATTTGAATGTGGATCGTGTGATGCAGAATTTGTTACAGGCACCAGCGTTTTCTAAATTTCGATTGGTTCTGACCCAAACAGTTTCGGAACCGAAGACTGTTTTGCCATCTACTGTCGGACTTGATGATCGTTGAGCCTTCAAAGCCGATGCCTGTTCCAGTGTCTTCGTTCCCATTTACTCAGATGTCCTCAGTGCTGATCGAGAAGTCTAGGAGCCGACACTCTCCGGTCAGGTCTGGGGAGGATAGTCGGACTGACTTGTCGGTTCCGACTTTGCCTCTCGGGACTTTGGCTCGGATGAGCTCGGCTCCTACCTCTGGTTTGGAGGCCACTGTCCTGGTGCTGGGGGGATCGCCAGTTTCCTCAGATCCGTCGGTCACTTCTCATTGGAGCAGAGGTACCTTCGAAACCATGAGGAGAGTTATGTCTTCTAAGACATCTACGATGTCAGGTCTGGCTACCTCCTCCCCAAAAGCACCTGTGTCCATTTCTGCTTCACAGATCCTTTCTAAGCATAGAGACCTAGAACCTCAGGAAGCCCAATTGTGTGGGCCCTGCTCTTCCAAGACCTCACCAGAAGTTCCCACTGATGAGGTTCCCAAGAATAGAATCTGTAAGAGGAAGTATTTAGACTCCCTACAGGAGTCTCTCACAACCGATACCAACTTGGGTGAATCAGAAGGGTCCCCACGGTCCCCCTCTGAGGATATCTCATTTGCTGAGATATTAGAAATCCTTAGGCAGAGGGGTGACTGGCAGTTCACCAGCCCTACTGAAGATGAGTCAGTTCTGAAGGCTTTTGGGTCTCAACCCTCCACCTCTTGGGTGTCTCCACCCTTCAATGAGCTTATGGAGTTGGTCTCACGAAGGGCTTGGGAGTCTCTGGACACCATGGAGCCTGTCCCCAGGAGGCCTAATAAATTTATTTCTGCCCCCTAGGAACAGACCTTTCTTACCAAGGGAGTGCCAGTTGATTCCATGGTGGTGGCAGCAGCCACCAAAAAGGAGATTTTTGGAAACTTCTTCCTCTATCCATCCTCCTAACAGAGATTCTAGGATAATGGATCGATACGGGAAGTGCACTTACAGTTCCGTGACTTTTGCACTGCGTTCACTGAACTATCTGCAAAGAGATCTCCTAAAAGAGCTTGGTGATACTCTTCAGGGTACAGTAGCTGCAGGAGCTTCAGATAAAGTTGCCTCCCAGCTTGCTACCCTCAGTTCCATAGTGAACTCGTCCATGTGCCTCATTTCATATTTCATATGCAGCTGATGGAATGAGTAGGGCAGTGGGTACAGGAATTGCTCTTAGGAAACACTCCTGGATGCACTTGTGTTTCTTCGTGGAGTCATTTAAGTCATCCTTTGTCAACACCCTTTTTGATGGCTCATCCCTTTTCGGGCCCAAAGTTAAGGAAACTTTGACCAGGTGTGAACAGGAAGGAAAGACTCTGCCATCGGAGTCCGTTTTTTCACTCCTACTAGACCCTACCCCAAGGGTCAAAGGAGAGGAAAGATGTGGTTCCAAAGAGCCCAAGGAGCCTTTCAGGGCAAATGTGATGAACCCCTCCCTCCAGGGGCAGAGGAGGGGGCAATAATAGAAGATGCCATCACGGCAGTGGGGGTCTGCAAAACCAGGGGGACAGAGATCAATTCTTTGGGAAGCCCTACCAGCACTCCTGAAAGGAGGCCCAACTGTCCTACTCTGGAGGCAGTTGGGGGTCACTTATCTTTATATCCAGATGCCTGGCTCAAAATAACAAATGACAACTGGGTGCAAAGTATAATTTCCAGAGGATATTTCATTCTTTTCACCACACCCTCTCCATTGACAGCAAAAATCCCGGATGTTCCACCCAGTTACAGGGAACAGGCAACAGTAGAGGTCCAAATGTTGCTAGGAAAAAAAGTCATCCAACCGGTCCCAGCAGACCAGATAGGATCCGGAACTTACTCAAGATTCTTTTTAGTTCCAAAAAAAGACAGGGGACTGGAGACCTATTTTGGACCTTAGCAGACTAAACAGATCTGTCAAGAAAGAGAAGTTCCGGATGGTCACGCTTCAGTCGATACTTCCCTTCTTAGGGAAAGACAATTAGATGTGCTCGATAGATCTCCAGGATGCGTACTACCATATAAAAATGGCCAAACCATCCAGGGATCATCTGCCCTTCTGGCTGGGAGCCAATCATTACCAGTTTCGAGACCTGCCTTTTGGTCTCACTACAGCTGCCAGAATGTTCACAAAATGTATGGCAGTGGTCACGGATCACCTGAGGCATTTAGGATTCCAGGTGTTTCTGTACCTAGATGACTGTCTCCTCAATGCCAGCACTAGGCATCAGCTTATACAAGCCAGGGACACCACTCTTTCTCTCTGCAGTCATCTGGGTATTACAATAAATTCAGAAAAATCTGCCTTGTTGCCATCACAACATATTGTTTTTATCGGAGCTGAATTGGGCACCACCACCACCACCACTTTGAGACTTCCAGCAGAAAGAGTCTTACTACTCGTCAGTAGGTTTGCAATAGCATATCCAAAGACAAGGCTTCAGCATCAGAAGTACTAAAACTGTTAGGCATGATGACATCTGCAATATTAGCAATACCGTTGGGTCGCATGCACATGTGGATTCTGCAATGGCTGTTATTCACTCACTGGTCTTACCAAGAGCTTCCAGTGTCTCATCTTATAATGATCACAAACACACGCAAAAAGGATCTGCAGTGTGACTGACCTCTCATCATGTAACGATAGGTCATCCTTTTGTTCTACACCCACCAGCAGCCACAGTGACTACGGAGGCTTCCCTGATAAGGGGGGGGGGAGGCATTTTCAGGGAAGAACAGCCCAAGGCACATGGACCGAACAGGAGACACATCTTCATATCAATATCCTGGAGATGAGAGTGGTACATTTAGCATTGCAGTACTTTTAGGATTCTCTTCTGGGAACTATTGCGGTTCAGGTGGGCAACATGTCAGTGATCTGGTACTTGAACAAACAAGGGGGAACTAGGTCCTATCCACTTTGCCGCAAGGCCCTAAGAGTATGGCAGTGGGCTACATCCACCCAGTGCTTTCTGTTAGCAACGCACATCCCAGGGAAATCCAACGTGATAACAGACAAACTGAGCAGAGCAATTGTGTTGCCTCACGAGTGGTCTCTCAAGAAAGAAATAGCAGAGAGAATTTTCCGCAGGTGGGGCCAGCCTTGCTGCGACCTTTTTGCCAACCACATGAACATGAAATGCAGAAGCTACTTTGCCCTGATTCCCCCTCTGGGAGAAGCCCCAAGGGACACACTCATACACAGTTGGCCTCCGGGTCTCCTCTATGCATTCCCACCAATTCCCTTGATACCCAAAGTATTACAGAAAGCAAAAGCCCTGGGAAGGACCATCATTGGTCTCATCAGATTTGGTTCCCCTTCCTTCAACTTCATTAATTGGAAGACCCTTGGATTCTGGACCCAGTTCCAGATCTTCTGACGCATTCATCTGGGGATCTTCATCCCTCTCTTCAGTCCCTGAAATTGACAGCTTGGCTGCTCCAATTCCCAACATAGTCAGGTTCCATAACCTCTCTAATGAAACACAGCAGATTCTGATATCTTCTCATAAATCCTCTACTAGTAAGCTATATCTTAGCAAATGGAAAATATTTTCTGTATGGGCCTCTCAAAATAACATTGATCCCTACCAAGCCCCTATTAACTACGGGTTCCTATTACGTTGTCGAATCCTTGAAACTTCGAACATGAAAACATCGAATTCAGACGTTTGAAGTTTCAAGAATTTGAACATAAAAAAATAAAAAAATACAAAACGTAAAACCTAGCTAACTGTTGCAAGCAGGGGGGCACCTCCCACGTGGGAGGGCTGTGCCCCACCACACCCCCCACTCTTTAAATATACCAACTCTGAGATCGCAGTACAGGGTACGTGGGGTGTGGGAGGTGCAGGGGGACTTGCCCCCCTACTTGCAATACTTTATTCTTTGCTTTTTGTTTTTAGGTTTTTTTTTACCATTATCGAAGTTCTTAAACTTCGAACATAAGAGTTCGACCTTATGGTGTTTGAAGTTTCAGAACTTCAATAACGTAATAGGAACCCATTGCCTCCATATTAGAGTTGTTGACTATGCTTTTCAATAAAGCGGATGCAGCAGCAACAGTTCGGGTTCAACTTGCTGCTATCTCTAATTTTCACCTTGACTTTGAAGGATTGAACATAATGTCACACAAACTATCCAAAGCCTTTCTCAAATGGACTTTTCATCTCAGACCACCTGTGAAATCCCCTTATACCCCTTGGAATCTAAATTTTATGCTTTCACGCATTATTCTCCAATCTTTTGAACCAGCCTCCTCCTGCGATTTGAAATTTTTATCATGGAAGACTATCTTTTTAGTAGCCATCACTTCTGCCCATAGAGTGTCAGAGCTTCAGGCCTTGTCCATAAAGCCTCCTTATTTGATTTTCAATGCTGACAGAGTCTCCCTATGAACAGATCCTTCATTCTTGACCACAGTTTGTACTGAAACTAATCTGAACCAGATTATAGATTTGCCAGTTTTCTTTCCCAAACACACCAGTAACTTAGAGTATATGCTACACAAGCTTGATGTTGATAGACAACTCAGATTTTACTTTGGATAGAACAAAAGATTTCAGAAAATCAGAACAGCTTTTCGTTTCCTTTTCAGATTCCAGAAAAGGCATGCTAGTGGCAAAAACAACTCTGTCTAAATGATTATCTGATTGTATCACATTTGTTTATTCAGCTGCTAATATGCACTTACAACACAAAATTAAGGCTCATTCTACCAGAGCAGTGTCCACATCTTCTGCTTTTTCTGCTAAGCTTCCTATAGACATTTGTGCAGCAGCCACTTGGTCAAGACCTTATACCTTTATCACTCATTACAAAGTTGACAAGGCCACCAGGGACAGGCCTCCTTTTGGTCTATGGTCCTGAAAAACATACTCCCGTGAGCCACCTGAGAAAGATGGTGCTTGGGATGGTACCCATCTGTAAGAATGAATGGTGAGATGGAACTTCACATAAAGAAGTTATGTACTCACCATAATGTTCCATGTGAGTTGTTCATCTCGCCTTCATTCTTACTACCCAGGCTCCTACCCCCTCCATGGTTTTTCGAGGACCGAGATACTAGACTCTTCCTGGTTGCTCAATCCTTCTATAGCTTTCTCCTAAAGAGTGATAGAATGACATATGGTATTATTATACGCAGCAAACAAGATCTGAGTTAATTCCAGGTGCATCATGGCCTCGAGCTGTCTGAAGACCTCGAGCTTTGTAGTAGGCCGACTCGGAGCGGAGGATCGGCTCTGAACCTATCTGTAAGAATGAAGGCGAGATGAACAACTCACATGGACTGTTATGGTGAGTACATAACTTCTTTTTTTGTAGTATCATTTGAACACAGGGACTGCCTCTTGCTTGCGCAGCTGCAGTTTCATCTCTCCTGTTATCTCTGTTATTTATCTGCTTTACATTAATGTTCTGACAGGAAAATATTACATGTTATCACTTTATTCTTCATTTACATGATATTTACTTATGATTTAACACTGTTAAAATTGTTTTATTATTAAATTGCACTTTTAATGTGAATTATTTTATCTGCATTTTCAGTAGAGATTTTTTTTTTCATTTCTGACAATGGAATCTCTAAGTAAATGCATACTTATGCTGCTTTAAAAGGTTTCTTTTTGATTTAAGAGAGCACATATTTGTTTTTTTTTTTTTTTTGGCATTATTTGGACAAGTGAATTTTATTTGTTACTGTGACTGTGTTTGCTATTGTTTACTATACTTTGCAGGTTATAGAACAAGGCTTAGCACTTTTTAAAAATTTTTGGGTTTATATCGGAACATTGAATGACAATAATTTCGAATCACACAACATCAAACATGGAACATCGAACGCAAAAAACCCCAAAAGCCCAACATTTGAAAACGGAATGTATGAACAGCAACACTTGGCCATCCACTCACCCGCGCAACCTGACACTTCACCGTAGCAAACAAAGCCACATCTCTTCAGTCATCACAACACCATCCAGTAAAGCAGCACACAACCATTCTTCCAGTACACAACACAAAACACACAAATACTACAAACTATTCCTTATGTGGGGGACTGTGCTCCCCCACACCCCCTACTTATATATACTAACTCCAAGATCGCACCATAGCCGTGGAAGCCTCACATTTATACTTCGTAATAATAGGATTTACTACTTCTACTGTGCGCTTTCATTTGAACATCTGCTACTATTTTTGTGTATTAGTACATTGTTAATTCTTATCCTGCTGAAAAATAGTGGTTCGTAGGGGGCGTTATTCATATCATTGAACATTTCTCACTGACGTCAGGCTGTGGTTCGTAGGGGGCGTTATTCATATTATTTCACATTTCTCACTGACCTCAGGATGTGTAGCTTTGTGAAGGCCAACTATGTACATCCGTGGTTTCCAATTCTGAAATTCTGAGCTTTTGCAGTTGTTTATGTTTGATGTTCCGTGTTCGTTGTAATGCGATTTGAGATTTTTGTTGTTCGATGTAATGATATAAACCCAACTTTTCTGCTATTTTTTATGCATCTTAGTCCTATTTGCTGTGTGGGGACATAGTTTATATTTTCTATTATTGCTGCTCTTAGTCAGGACTCAATAATGTCAGAGTATTATTCTGGTTGTTGTTTTTTTTTTCTGTGACTTGATTGATCCTAATATGACTGCCCTCCCATCAAATCCAATTGCTGCTAAAAAGAAAAACTCAACAAGAACATGCCTCAGCCTACGGTTTGGTAATCTGCTATTGCCTTAATCCAGCCTGCAACCATTAACCTTGTTTCCTGTCACCCTCTGGTGTGAGCCTAAAGCCTTGTCTGGTATAGGAATAAGACATATCCTTCAGGGTTATTCCAGTCCCTTTAGGAGCAGGAGAGGTCTGGGGTAAGAGACCCTTTGCAAGACATAATACTCAGTCCAGAAATATTTTGTCAACTAGTGTAGTTCACAGTAAGAAGAAAACAGAAACTTCACCATACTACAGACAATCAGGTTATTGCCATGTACAGGAATGATGCGGTTTCCTTAGCTAAGAGTGATGTTCTTCGTGTTTCACTGTTGCAGTCATCACATTTGGGTTATCCCTACCAGGCTAGCCCTCAGTCAGCCCGAATACCAGAGGCTTAGTATTTCTGCGTCAGTTGCCGTCGCTCCAGGACTGAAGTCAGGTCATCATTAGTATAAAATATGGCAGCCGACACCATTACATCAGTCTTTCTTGCTGAGGAGCCTGAAGCAGAAGAAGTTTGTAAAAGTGCCAGTCGGCCGCAACCTGTTCATTTTCCAAATTGAAGTTGAAGTCTTCTAAAGCTAAGTACCCCATTGAGGATCCTTTTTTCTTGCTCTAACCTATGTCATTCTCACTGCGTCACTTGTTTAGGCCCAGACCACGATGTCCCCCGCTGTCGTTTTTGTGCTATGTTCAACACCAGAACTATACGTCGTCAGGCCCTTATAGTAGCTAGATATTTTTGCTCTCAGTCCTCAAATTCCGATATGGCTTCAGTAAGCCATCCGACAGCAGATCTTCCAAAAAAACATAGGGATAAAGACACAGACAGACCGCACAGGTCCAGACCTACCGACGATGCTTCCGTTAAGCTAGTCGTCAGTTCTCCGGTCCTCAGTGAGGTGCTTTCGCAACCCCTGATGCCCGCTTCTGTGGATGTGCAGGCTGCTACCGAGACCCTTTCGGAGTCCGGCATGCCGTGAGACTCTTCATTGACTAAGGATCCTGTGGATGTCTCTAGCTTGGATGGGTCCAGAGTCACTGTGCAGGCACCGGCTTCCAAGGAGGTACTTCGCACTACCATTTCTCGACTCAGACCGACTTCTTTAACGTCTTCCGTTCTTAAAAAACTACCGAGTTTCTTAGGCCCAGGGTACAAACCACATCCAAGAAACTGACGACCCAATCTCAGGCACCTGCTTCCTTGCCTCAGTCTCAGATGCTTAAAATGGCAGAAGACCTTATAATGCTGATCAGGGGAAGCCAAGCTAACCTTTCCAAAAGAAAAAGAGAATTGTCCCCAGTAGTTTTATCAGAACAGGAGTCTGATGACTCTGATGCATCTGAATATGAAGACATGCAACCCCTCTCTGCTTATGAGGATTCTGATGCAGAGGAATTCATTCCTTCAACCTCTCCACTCGAGGACTTTTGCTATGGGGAAACCCTACACACTTTAAGGGAACATTTCCATTGGGAATGTCAGGACTACCTTCAGTCTAAGAAGAGACTCAGGGAATTCGTAGATCTTCCACAGCACAGATGTCTCGCCATTCCTCCTGTCCTGGATGTTGTGGATGATGTTTTTATGGAATCTAGTTTGACTCCTGACACCCTCCCTCCTGCTCCCGAGAAACCTGACAGGTACTATAGAGTCCCTGACTCTCACAAATTTCTTTTAAAAAATCCTACTGCTGACCCTGAGGTTATTTTTCAAGGACCTAAAGGAATTAAAGCAACTTCTGCTAAGAATCCCACCCCCTCAGATAGAGATTCCCGAGCTTTAGGCAGATGGCATAAAAAAGTATACACCACTGCTACTCTTGCTATTAGAGCACTAAATTGTCAGTTCCATATGGTAAAATTTCAGCAACATACCATGGAACTCCTCAAACAAAAAATCTCAAGTTTTCCTGTCTGTGCAGAAAAAAAAATTACAAGAGTTAATGCATTCTGCAAGTCAAGTAACTAAGCACACCTTACAATATGGTTTTGATGCCCTAGAAGCATCTTGCAGGGTAGCAGTCACTGGTTCTGTACTTAGAAGGCATGCTTGGCTTAAGGAACAGCCCTTGCCAGACCATATCAAATCCAAATTACTGGACGCATCTGTGCCCAAAGACAACTTATTTGGCACCAAGGCAGAGGAGGTCTTAAAAAAGATGGAAGAAAAAGCTAAGTCTATGCAGACAGTTAAGGACTTCCTGCAGGTACAGCCACCCAGGTTCAGTAGGCATTGCCCCTACAAGCACTGCTCCTTTCCTGCCCACTCCAGGTCAGCACAGCCCAGACCCCAAGGAAACAGGCCCCCAGACAGCAGCCCCATGGAATGCAGAGATCTAAGCAATGGAGTTCCTCCTCTTCAAAATCAGGGAGTGCTAATTCATCTTCTCATGGTAAGAACTCACAATGACTTTCCACTTCCACCCCCTCCCTCTGCCCACCTGCGCTTTCCCCTAGGAGAACTCTCTTTCCATTCAAGCACCTAGGCCACCATTACCAACGACTGCTGGGTCCTCAACATAGTGTCCCAGGGATACAAATTTTATTTCCACACTCTACCAATCCCAAAAGGGTTCCCAGATCTCCCACCAAACCAGTGGGCAGAGGCCAAAAAGCAAGTCCTTTCCCTGCTCTCCATGAGGGCAATAAAGCCCGTTCCAGCAGAACAGATAGGCCAAGGTTTCTGTTCAAGACTCTTCCTGGTACCCAGAAAAGAGGGCACCTGGTGCCCCATCCTCGATCTATCCATTCTAAACACATTTCTGGTGATACCAAAATTCGAAATGCTCACCCTCCAGCAACTACTACCTTTGCTTTCCAAGGATGCTTGGTTAGCCACCCTAGACCTAAAAGAGGCCTACCTACACATCCCAATCAGGGAATCATGCAGGAAATATCTACACTTCAGAGCAGGATCACTGCACTTTCAGTTCTCTGCGATTACCTTTGGCTTATCCACTGCTCCCAGAGTTTTCACAAAATGTCTGCCTCCCGCCATTGCTTTTTCCAGGGAAAGAAATATTCGAATTTACCCATACTTAGACGACTGCCTAATTCAGGCAGACAGCCAGGAAAAGCTGCTCAAGCACCTGGCTTTTGTAAAGGACCTACTGACCTCCCTGGGGTGCACTATCAGTGAAAATAAATACAAACTAGTACCCACCCAAAAAATTATATTCCTGGGAGCGAGCCTAGACACAGCATCCCAGATAGCTTTCCTTACACCAGAAAGGCAAACCTACCTGACTGCCTATTTCTCTCAACTAGCCACCAGGCCCCAGTTATCCGCAAGGAAAATCCTGCAAGCTCTGAGGTACATGGCTTCTCATTCTACTCTTTCCATATGCCAGACTGTATATGAGGAAACTACAATGGTACCTAAAAAGCCTTCGGTGTCAACACTCTCAAGACCTGGAGACTTTTATACCAATGATACCTTGTCTGAGGAACGATTTCCTTTGGTGGGCAGCAGCATGCTACCACAACAAGGGACTACCCTTCTCCCAACCCCTCACTGCCCAGACCCTCACCCACCGACACATCAGACTATGCCTGGGGTGCACACCTGGATGGCAGGTGCATACAGGGCCAATGGAGCCCACATCAAATACATCTGCACATCAACCAATAAGAGAGATTAGCTGTACAGCATGCACTGACAGCTTTCAGACCCATACTCTCTCTGGGGGCTCTACTGATAAAAACAGACAACACCACTGTGATGTGGTATATCAACAAGCAGGGAGAGACTCACTTGTACCCTCTGTGCAGGCTTGCCATGACCCTTTGGCACACGACCTCAGCCATGCAACTACACCTGTTAGCACAATTCCTGCAGGACTCTCTAAACTCTCTGTCAGACAGCTTAAGCAGAAATCTTCTGGACCCACAAGAGTGGCAGCTAGACCAAAGAACCTTCACCCTTGTAACTCAGAAATGGGGCACCCAGAAGGTCGACCTCTTTGCTTCCCACTCCAACCATCAGCTCAGCAGGTTCTGCACCAGGGAACCTCACTGGAAGGCCTGGAAAGTGGATGCCCTATCCTTCCAGTGGACCAACCTCTCAGTCTATGCATTTCCCCCACCACCACTCATTTCAAGGGTACAGCTCAAAATAAGGGAGAAAAACCCCAGGACAATCCTCATTGTCCCAGACTTGCCATGCCAGCACTAGTACCAACTGCCGCACAGCCTGTCACCTATGCCACCATGGCATCCCTCTCTGATCCCAACACTCCTGACCCAGAGGGAAGGAGAATTCATGCATCCACAATTGCAGACCCTCGATCTGGCAGCCTGGCTTATTCCCTGACCACTGCAGAAGCTGCCAATCTCAGCAAACAAGTTCTAGATGTTATACATGAGGCCAGACATCCTAGCACTAGAAAGTCTTATGCTGACAAATGGAAAAGGTTTTGCACCTGGAGGGAGCCGGCATGGAGCAGCCCTCCCTACCTCTCATCCTGGATTACCTTACTGACCTACTACACAAGGGTCTATCCTTTTCTTCTATTAAAATTCATGCATCTGCTATCTCTGCTCATTTCAGCACAGAGCCACCCCTTTTCTCACACCCTCTCATCAAACAGTTCCTGAGAGGGGCTAATAACTTAAGGCCACACAGAAGAGCACCTACCCCAGCTTGGGACCTAAATTTGTGTTGGAAAAGCTCACCTTGCTACCCTTTGAACCAGCAACTTCAGCAGAGTTAAAGTTTCTCTCACGGAGAACAGCCTTGCTTCTGGCCATGGCATCACTTCAGCAAGAAGAGTATCTGAGCTACAAGCACTAATGGCTGTAGAGCCCTTCATCATTTTCCATGCTGACAGGGTCTCCCTCAGGACTAGCCCATCCTTTGTGCCAAAAGTGGTGCCCAGTGTGGCTCTCAACCAATCCATTCATTTGCCCACCTTTTCCCTAACCCACAAAACAAGGAGAAAAGGATACTGCACTCTCTAGATGTGCACAGACAGCTCATATTCTATATAGACAGGACTAAATCATTTAAGAAGACTGATCAATTGTTAGTCAGTTTTGCTGCGGGAACAGAGGGCAAAGCCATATCCAAACAAACCATTTCCAAATGGATAGCACACTGCATTCATTTCTGCTACAAGCAACATGAGAAACCACCCCCCACGGGGACCAGGACACATTCTACAAGAGCAACCACTACCTTTGCAGCTTTCCTCAGAGGGGTCCCCACCAGGGACATACTGGAGGCTACAACATGGACATACCTTCACCAAGCATTGCCACCTGCCTGTCTTCTCCAAATCCAGGGCAGGCTTTGCCACTGCAGTCCTACAAGGCATCCCAGCCATCTCCCAGTCTTTTTGACTGCCTCCACCCCTTCTTCAGTTTTGGGAATCAACCCAAATGTGATGACTCCAACAGTGAAACATGAAGAACATTGTACAGTTGTGTACACTTACCATAAATGTAGATGTTTGAGTTTATTCACTGTTGCAGTCCTGGTTTATCTCTCTCCACCCCACCCCCCTTGTATCTCACTCTCACTCTCACTCTCCCTACAAATAACTTTTGGTATTTACTTTCCACTGATGGTGTTCTTTCACCATAACCTAGCTCTCTCTTGGGGGCTTCTGACAGTTAGGACAAGAAAAACTGATATAATGGCGTTGGCTGCCATATTTTATACTACTGGCAACCTGACTTCAGTCCTGGAGCGACGGCAACTGATGCAGAAATACTAAGCCTCTGGTATTCAGGCTGACTGAGGGCTACCCTGGCAGGGATAACCCAAATGTGATGACTGCAACAGTGAATACACTCGAACATCTATATTTATTGTAAGTGTACACAACTACTTTTTATAGTCAGCTAATCTAGGAAGCTATGTCCCTATTCAGAATGACTATGGGGCTGTTTCTTTAGAGATCAATCTATAGCCATGGATTTTGATGCGGTCAACGGTGAACACTCTGAATCTATCCAATCTGATTCTTCTGAAGGTAAACAGATTCAAAAACCCAAACAAGTGGTCACCTTTCTACAGATGCTAACCTGATTTAGATATGCATTTGATTGAAAGCAATCTGCACCTGCGCTAGAGACTGGCAAAGTTTATCATCTTATTGAGGATGTTATTCCAAATGTTTTGGCTCTTCCTCCTCCATTACTGACTGTAGAAAGTGCTTATTTTACAATATGCTTACATTTAGATGACTTTGCTGGATCTTTGCCTGCTGAACAGAAGTGTTATGTGAATGACATTGTTTGGAAAGATGCTTTGGAATGTGTCTTGTAAGGTACAGTCAGAATTTCTAGAAATGCAGGGACTTTTGTTGTATTGAAAAAGAATGATTGGTTACACAACCAGAATTTTTCTGCGTATTTAAAAAATGAGATTTTGAATGCTTCTTCAAGTTCTGAATTTCTATTTGGTCTGGCTACTACCCAGATTCCCAATCAATGGGATGATATTGGTAAATTGATGCATGAGGTATCTAGACTGTTTCATATTCCTAGGTTCTGTCCTAACAAGGCATCTAACTTCAAAGGGCAGATAAAAAAAAAAATTCCCAGCCTACCAAGACAAATAAAAAGTGTTCCTTTCTCAAAAAGTATCAGTCCCCTACTAAAGAATGACTATACGAAGATTCAGGCAGCTTGTCTCTTCCTCCTGTCTCTCCTCCTCTTTTCCCTTCATTTTCCCCCATTCTTTCACTCAACTCAGCAGCCTGGCTACAAATAGTCTTAGACAAATGAGTGCTAAGAATAATTCAGAGACAATACTCATGGCAATGAACAAAAAATCCTCCTCCCTAACCTGTAAGCTCAGACACATCTGCTCTGTTTGGTAGTCCTTCACATATTACAAGAAGAGGTTACAGAACTATCTCCTGCACCACAAAAAGGAAATGATTTATTCCATAATCTTTTTGGTACCTAAAAAAGAGCTATCATTGAGAATACTGTTAGATTTTTTCTTTCATAAATACCTTTTTATAAGTACTCAGATTCAAAATGCTCACCCTGCAGATGGTCCTACCCTTTCTTCTGGAACACTGTTTATGGTGAGTTTAAATCTGAAAGACATTTATCAACATGTTCCAATTGCCCCTAACTTCAGGAAATATCAGATATTTACTGTGTCTGGCTGGCATTATCAGTTTTCTGCATTACCCTTTGGGCTATCTGCTGTGCCTCAAGTATCCATGAAATACCTGGCTCCAGTGGTTGCTTACTGCAGGACCTATGGAATCCACATTTTCCCTTTTTAAGATAATTTGCTGATTTGTGTAGAGTCTGTTTCTAGGTGTTTAGAATCCTTAATCAAAGTCTTGATGATTCTAGCTCACCTGAGCTAGAAGTTGAACCTACATAAGTCCTGTCTCATACCCACTCAAAAAATTGTCTTCCTGGTGTGTATAACAGACACAGAAAAAAGTGACCTTAACAACAGAAGACAAAGTCCTAACTTATCAGAATATTTTCAGGGATTTCTCTCTTCAAGAAGCTGCCTCTGTAATAGCCTCATAGCATCAATAATCCTCATGATTCCACTGACCAGACTCCATGATAACTATTCAGTGGTACTTAAACAATTGCTGACCCTAGCACCATCATCCCTTAGAGTTCCAAGTTCCTGGGTTGGAATTTGTGTTGCAGTATTATCACATGTGGGGATCCTCCACCTCAGGTGACCCGAACATCTGGCTCATATACAGAAGCTTAGCCTGGTTGTTGTAAGGTGAGTGGGACTTCACATGCAAGGGCCATAAACCGTTGGCCATAAAGTGACGTCCGTATGCACAGACCTCAGAATTTCTCTGACACAGTCGAACGTCAGCTTGCTCATTCAGCTTCGTGCTACTGACTCCAACAAAGATAAGTATCCCGTTGGGGAATCATTTTCTACTTTTGGCTAAAGCTTAAGTTGCTGTATAGCTTTTATTTAGCTGATTCTGTCCATGTCATCTAGGAAGGGAAAATGTAAGTGTAGTCATCAAATTCTGCACAAAGACAGCTACAACATCTGCTTGTTTTGCTTAGGCCTGTCCCACGAATACAAAGCATGTTCCATCTACCAGTCATTTCTTCCTAAAACACTGCGCAGCTGTCTCACAGCTCTTACGCTCTTTGTGGAAAATCAGCATCTGAAGCGCCTGGCCCAAGGTATGGATCTTGAACCGGCCGTGTTGTCCGAACCACCAAAAAAGAAGGCCAAGGTAGTTAGGCCTGAGACTGCACCTCCGAGTAGGACGTCCCACCAGCTTTTGGTCTAGAGGCTGAGGAATGTCCATTAGGTCCGGCAACTTTGGAGGGCACCACTTCTGAAGCTGCCCTTGTTTCTCCGATCTGCACATCCATGGAGGTTCCTGCAGCATCAGTCTCTGATGTTGGGGGGAACCAGGTTTGCCTGAAAGGCCAGTGTTACCGTCCACCTCCGAAGAAGGCACTTCTACTCTTGGCCTGATGTTGGATACTAGGCCTACTCCAACTCAGCCAGGACTCAAGACTCCTTTCCTAAAAAGGAAGCAAAAGACAAAGCACATATCTTCCCCAACAGAAGATGTGCTTGACTGGCAGGCATTCTCCCAGTCCCTATTTCAGGCCTTTTTGACCCTAAGGTCTATAGCTTCTCAATCAACTGCCCTTCCAACCTTGAGCCATAGACCTGCTTCTGCTGAACCTATGCCAATATCTCATTCAGAAGTGGACAATTCTTCCTCCTCCTCCTCCTCTGAGTCCCTTTCCTATGCCTCACAGCTAGCTTCCCCCTTGGAATACTGCTCTCCTGATGAGGATTCTTTGGAAGGGGATTCTCCACCTGAGGACATAACCTTTAGGGAGACTATTTCCAAAATGAGGGAATATTTCAAATGGGATTCCACCCAAATGACAGAGGTGCAGAAAAGATATTATGAGCTTCTGCAGATGGAATCTCCCTCACCATCTGCTATCCCTCCTGTAATACCAGCATACTTGGACACCTTTGGCTCTGCTTCCATGACCCCTGAATCTCAGCCACCCACACCAAAGAGACCTGACAGGTTCTACAAAGTTCCTGATGACTTTGAATTCCTCATTAAACCTCCTATGGTAGACCCTGCTGTGATTGCTGTCTCAGCAGACAAATAATCCAGACAACGTCCCTCTTCTTCCCTACTGCCATCAGATAAAGACAGTAAGGTAATGGACAGATTAGGAAAGATTTACACTTCTTCAACCCTGGCTTTTAGCACCATCAATTACCAAACCTATATGGTTAAGTATGCTCTAGTCCTAGTCTCCCAGGCCTCAACACTGCTCTCCTCTATGCCAGATTTTCCAAACAAACCTCAGGTTGTCACTAAGCTCTCCGTGGCTGCCCAAATAACCAAGCATGCCATTAAATGCAGCTATGATGCTGCTGAAACATCAGCTAGATCTGCTGTATCAGCCTCAGTTCTGTGTAGATTCTCCTGGCACAGGCTACAGTCCCTGCCAGATGATTTTAAAAACAAAATCATGGATGCCCCTCTTGACAACAAGTTCCTTTTGGAAAGCAGTCAGCAGAGCTTTTTAAAAATCTGCAAGAGAAAAGCAAAGAGCTGCAAGATCTCAAGAATATCTTTGTCTCCCCAGTCCCTAGGTTTCATAGGAACTACCCAGCCAAGCCATGTTTTGTCAGAAAGGCCTCTGGCTGCGCTTCCTCTAAACCAAGAAAAAGTACCAGGAAGCCTCCTTCCTCCAGGACTGGCTCCTCTCACACTACTCCAAGGCAGCCCTTTCCTGATAGACCTAACAGTGTGTGACTAGCTAGACACCCTTTCTCATCTTCCCCTTTCTGTCCACCTTTCTCACTGTCTTCCCCTGTGGCATCAAATCACCTCAGACAACCGGGTAATTTCAGTTATGGAAAGAGGGTGTTTCATGACTTGGCAGGAAAAGCCTTCTCCAAAAGTTATTACCCTCCCTCCAAAAAAACAAATCCATCTCATGCCTCAAGCCATTCAGTATTAGCTCCAACAAGGTACAATAGAGAGGGTTCCCCCAGGACAAGAAGGTCAAGGCTTCTATTCCAGGCTCTTCCTAGTTGCAAAAAAGGATGGCCCATGGAGGCCCATCCTGGACCTGTATCTTTTAAATCCCTTTCTCCACGTACCTTCTTTCTGCGTACTGTCCATACAAACCCTTTTTCCACTCTTGATACCCAGTGCCTTCATGGTCACTTTAGACCTAAAGGAGGCATATCTTTACATCCCTTGCCACCCACACTTTTGCAAATTCCTGTGTTTTGCTGTGCCATCCTTACACTATCAGTTTACTGTTTTGCTGTTTGGTTTATCCACAGCACCAAGGGTATTTACAAAGTGTCTAGCCCAAGTAGTAGCTTTCTGCAGAACAAAAGGCATACAAATCTTCCCATATATGGATGACATCTTTATTCAGGCAGAGGAGGCAATTACCTTACAAAGACAACTCACATTCACAATTTTACTCCTAGGAAGCCTGGGGTTCACTGTAATCCTAGTCAAGTCTTCCCTTACTGCATCCCAGGACCACATTTTCTTGGGTTGCAGAATAAGGATGGACTTAATAAAGGCCTTCTTCCCACCAGAAAAGGCAATTCTCTAACCACCTATTTTCAGGATCTACTCCTAGTCACCTCCATTTCAGCCAGGGAATTTCTTCGCCTTCTGGGTTTCGTGGCAGTCACTCTTCCCATGTTGCCCTTTGCCAGGCTACACATGAGGAAGCTTCAATGGTACTTGACAAATATCTGGTCTCAGCACTCACACCCCCTTCGACTTTCAGGTGCCCTTCCTTACCTGCCTAAAGAAGGAAATAAAGTGGTGGATTCCACCTGAATTTAGGACTCTCATTACAGCCTCTCCCTGTAGATCAGCAGATGTACAAAAAAGCAGCAGACCTGGGATGGGGGCCAGTATGAACGGACTCAAGGTGCAGGATCAATGGGAGCCCCACCTCCAGAAAAAACACATAAATATCAGGGAAATGGCTGCTCATCTCCTAGCCCTGAAGGCATTCCTCCCACTCATACATCCAGGCCTCCTCAAAATCTTCACAGATAACACCACAGTCCTATGGTATATCAACAAGCAGGGTGGGATCAGCAAGTACGGGAGCTGGCTACTCACTCCAATATAACCCTACAGGCAGTGTACATCCCATCACAGAACAACAATCAGGTGGATGCTCTCAGCAGATCATTGTCTCAAAGTCACAAATGGATGTTACACAGTGATGTCTTCCTGGACAAAGTCCACCAGTGATGCACTCCACAGATAGATCTGTTTCCCTCTTCTCAGAACAGACAACTGCAGCTATTCTGCTCAAGGTACCCCTCCCCACAAGCTTGGAGAGTGGATGCCTTCTCAGTTTCATGGAAGGGTATGTTCCTGTATGCTTCCCCTTTCCCCCTAATACAGAACATCCTGCTAAATTCATCAGGACAGGCCAAAAATCTTCCTGGTGACCCCCTGTTGGCCAAGGCAGCACTGGTTCCCCCTTCTATTGTTTCTAGCCAAGGGCAATCACACAAATTGCCTCGCAAGGTGGACCTCATCACACAACACAAGGGATCTCTCATCCACTCCCATCTGCAAACACTCAGTCTTACCCTGTGGGTGATAAACTTCTGATCCTTTTCAGACACCTTTACTCAGAGGATGTGCTATCTGTCCTGCAGGAGGCCAGGAACCTACTACTAGGAGATCCTATTTATCCAAATAGAAAAGGTTCTCCAATCAGTGTCTTAAAAGGCAACTAGACCCCTTTCAAGTGGATATACCACTCATTTTGTCCTATGTGTCTGAGTTCCTAAAGTCTGAACTTTAATATTCTTTAGTGAAAGTCCACTTGTCTGCTAGCTCAGCCTGTTTACCTATTGATCCACCCTTGTTATCCAGATTAGAGGTGAAGCTTTTTCTCAAGGGGGTCCATCACATCAAACCACCAAGGAAACCCATACCTCCTCCTTGGGACGTGAATTTAATTCTGGAGAAACTTACTACTATGCCCTTTGAACCATCAGCTTCACCCACATTAAAAATGCGTACCTGGTTTACTGTTCTGCTAGTAGCCCTGACTTCAGCCAGAAGAGCCCCAGAATTACAAGCTCTCATGGCTGTCCCTCCTTACCTCATTTTCCATAAGGATAGGGTATCTCTGCACACTAACCCCTCCTTCATGCCTAAAGTGGTCAATGAACTTTCCCTTAACCAATCTATCCATTTACCTACATTCTTTCCTTCATAGCAGAATTAGAGTGAGAGAATGCTCCATTCCCTAGATGCTCACAGGCAACTTAGGTTCTATCTGGATAAGACTAAGGACATCAGAAAGTCCAACCAGCTCTTTGTGTCCTTTCACCCCAGGGCCCTGGGGAAAGCTGTATCCAAGAAGACTATTTCTTCTTAGATATCCAAAACTATTTCCTTCTGCTACTCCTTCCATTGGAGACAGTTACCACACTCCATGAGAGCCCACTCTACCAGAGCAGTGGCCTCCTCAAGGGCTGTCCTAAAAGGTCTAGATACAGCCACCATCCTAGAGGCAGCAATATGTTCCTTAGTCCACACTTACACTAAATACTATAAATTGGATTGCATCTCCAGAGCTAGGTTGAGCTTTGGTACTCTCCCACATGTGAGAGTACTGCAACATGAGAATAGAAGGATCTAGAATAGTTGTGTAAAAGTCTTACCATAACAATAGATGTCTGTCTCTCCCATGTTGCAGTATTTCTATATCCCTCCCTCCTATCCTGTATAGGACATTTTCCCTTATCTGGATGGCATCTTTTCAGCTGGCTTTAGACTATTGTCCAACTGGGCATTCAGTTCTGAGGTCTGTGCATGCAGACATCACATTTACGGCCCACGGTTTATGGTCCCTGCATGTGACATCCCACGTACTTTACAGCAGCCAGGCTAAGCTTTTGTATATGAGCCAGATGTTTGGATCACCTGGGGTGTAGTATCCCCACATGTGAGAATACTGCAACATGGAAGAGAAGGACATCTGTGGCTATGGTAAGATTTTACAAAACTATTCTTTACAGTGGTTTATGGATCAGATGTCTGTCAATCCAGGCCTACCCTTCTCCCTCCAGACCACAATTTAGTCAGTCCAGACAGATTTTTATGGGAATCAGTGTTCAGGGGAATAGGGTTTTTCAGATGCAACAAACCACATAAATGTCAATGAAACATTAGCAGTGATTCAGACCGTAAAGGATGTTCATCATATTTATTACTACTGCTGCAGTAGCCTTAGCTATATGGGTTATATCCAATATAGGATATAACAGCTGGCCAGCTTCCAAAGCTTTGGAGCACCTTCACACACCTAAACAGTCACTGAGCTGACCTGGGGCAATAAGCCCTTCAGAGTTTTCCTCCTGCCAAAAAATACACTTCTCAAAGGCTTTTGAGGATCCATGGTCAGCGTGTGCTATTCCTTAGCTGGGCAGATATGTTTCCTTTGGCAAAGAAAATCTTCCATTTAAAAAAAATGGTTTATTTAATTTAAATGTACATTTTTTATACTGAATTGTATTAAGTTATATATCCCATTTTACAGAACCTTCTGTGCACGTAGAGTGAGCCCCCCCCCCCCCAGCTAGTAACTCTGTTGGGGATACTCTGCTGTCTTGGCTGCACCTCTATATCTTTTCTGTATACAGAATAACTGTCTTCTTGGTGGTTTTCCTTTAATTATATTGTTTAAGTTTCACTGCTTGTACATTACTGCTTAAATTGCCATAGAGGGCCTTATTTCAGTACAAGGAAATGCATGCCAACAAACAGCTTATGACTAAAACGTCTAGGTGATAACTAGAATTAGTAACATTCTAGATTAAGAATCAACTTACCATTAAGATTTGTCTATTGATTGTTTTTTATTACCGTAGTGCTTGTGTAGGTCAAACCCACTCATTCAGCCCTTACTATGCTCAGGCTTCACTCTACTCCCCTACTCTACTCCCACTTCCCACCCACCCCCAGTTCACATACTCTTATACTTCCCTTTACTCCTCCACCCTACTGAAACTTCAATCTACATTAAACATCCACTATTCTATCACATACTACTCCATTGGCTCTTCATTACCTTTAATTACACTTTTTCTGTTACTGAATTTTCTCCACCCTCATAGCTATAAGCCTGTGTAATTTTGAGTTTCTTTTCTTCCTTTCAGCTGTACTACAACTCCACACATTACTTCTACCATGCTTATTGCCTCATGCCTTACCCTAATTCTGCTTCTTCTCTCTCAGCTCACATCATCACCATCCCTTTCTCTAAAAACAAGTACCACCTCAGGCACCTTGTCTATAACAAATCTTCCACCCATGAAAAGTTATTTCAATATCTTCCTAAGCTTATTTCCCACTGGTTTCATCTGTTTCCACAAACTAAAGATCTTCTCTACATTTCTTCCCTATATAAAACTAAAACTGCCACTTATAAAGACTGATTCATCCATTCAAAATAAAAATTTCCTCTCCATCATTAAGCTGTGCGGGGACATCCACTCCAATCCAGGTCCAGTCCAGTGCACCAACCACAAATCTCACCATAAACCCCTAACTTTTATCACTTTAAACTTTAGAAGCATTTGTAACAAAGTCACTTCTGTTCCTGGTTGGATAAATCAGTACAAACCAGACACACTAGCATTAACAGAAATGAGGTTAAATCCTAATATAAAACATACTGAAATACTAACTATAATATAATCAGATTTGATAGAACCAATAAGATAGGGGGAAGAATAGTCCTGCTCTTCCCAAATACATTTACAATAACCCCTCTAACTGATAACATCCCAAAATTCTCAAAAACAGAATTTTTATCTCATTCCTAAAGCTAAATGCAATCAGCAGCATATGCCTCATACTTTTGTATATCCCCCGGGACTTAACATCCCCATTCTTGAGGAAAGTCTATCCTGAGTTTCAGACACAATAAGCAATGAAACAATCATATTAGGAAACGTTAATAGTGATTGGAACTCCCTTATTTCATATAGCCCAGTCAACAGTAATGACCTGCATGGCTATACTGTAATTAACTGTTCCCCTACAAGAGTCAACAAAAATAACACACAAGAATCTATTCTAGACTGGATACTGGTCTCTAACACTGCTAATCTTACCTAAGTAGGCACACTCCCGAACTCTGTCAGTGACCAACTTTCAAACTGTGTCATTAGGAGTATCACTCAACTCACAAAGAAGTATACTTTTAAAATCACCCATAACCTAACTATATTTTCTCAGTAAATTTTTACTGGAGCACTAAAAGCTATTAACCCATCCATTCTGGAGTATCTTCCCCTAACTGATGCAATCAAGTGTTTTAATAATGCATTCCTCAACATTCTTAACTCCCTTACCCCACTGCACACAAAAATAACTAAATATAATTTGGCCCCTTAGCTCTCCAAATCATGTAAACTCATTATGAAAGAAAGAGACAAAACATGGATCACATGATAAAAAAATAGAATTGACAGAAATCTCCAGTTATTTAGACAGCTATGTAATAAGGTCAAAAAACAGCAATCAGTAGAGAAAAATATACTATACTGTTATATAACTTAAGCGTAAAAGCAACTCAAAAAATTTCCAGGCCTTTTTACCATCTCTGCTTAACTCTGGTACTAAAAATGACCCCTGCCCTGACCCAGATGTCTCTCCTCTGCAAATTCTTATTAAATCCAACACATGCTTTGTACAGGAAATAGCTATGTTAACCTCTTCCCTCTCAAATACTTCCATCTCTCCTCCTCTAGACACCCCTAATCCATCCCCCTTACTATCTTCATCCAAATATCCACTTAAATGCCACCCCCATAGGTCCTTCTAACCCACTATTGCTCAGTTTTCCATTCAACCTGTACATATAAGCCTAATAAAAAATATATTATCTAAGCTTAAACCTGGTTCTTCCTCTGCCAGCAGCCTGCCACCTGAATACATAAAATTAGCTGCAAACACCATTGCATACCCAATCATCATCCTCATTAATAAATCTATTACAATATCCAGTGTTCCAATGATATGGAAAATACCCCATGTCACACCTTTGCACAAAGCAGGGCATTCTATTGAACAAACTAATTTTCATCCTATAGCCATCTTGTAACCCATCTGTAAAATTGTAAAAAATGCATTCAGCAGCACCTGCAAATTCTACTGCAGACTAATCTAATCACCAAAACCCAGACAGTTTCCAGCCTGGCAATAGTGTTACTACAGCTTTATGATCCTTGACAGATACTAGCAGTAAAACTGGCGACTCTTGCAAACTTGTCTTGGCTATATTTTTAGACCTATCTAAAGTTTTTGATAAGGTCCCACACTCCCATTTTCTTAACAATCTTCCTCACCTTTATCTATCTCCTTCTCAGTTCAGTGGTTCTCTAGCTACAGTACCAGTAGACGTTAGTTAAATGTAAAGTCTCCATCTCCTTTCTCCCCATCTCTGCAGGTTTCCCTCAAAGATCTGTTCTTGGTTCTTTTCTCTTTAACATTTTCATCAATAATCTACACATTTCCACCAATTTAGGAACACTTAATATGCCGATATCTCCAATATCATCTGCTCATCTACCTCACTAGTACACCTGCAGAAAATTTCCCAATAGGCATTTACCTCCATTGAAATCTGACTTACCAATGCTCAACTCCATTAAAAACAAATTCTCCTCTTTACTCCAAAACCCTCCCCCAGACAAATATAAGTTTAAGATTCACTTCATTAATAACACTGAAATTGAATTAGTACCATGCACCAAATTATTAGGAGTTATAAGTGATAACCTGAAATTTGACCTCCACATCCAAAATAATATCAAAAAGACCCACCAAAAACAAGGTATCCTGTATTGAAGTGAACAATTAATTTATACAACAACCAAAATTACACTGGCCAAACCCTTCCTTCTACCCTCCCTACTATATGGGGTCCCCATTCTTGCCAACCTACAGTCATCCCTAAAAACTGAGCTGGAAAGCTACTACAACAAAATTGTCAAGTTTGCCACTAGTACATTTCCTTAACACTTACCACTTCAAAACCCTTCAATCCCTTAAATGGCTTCAACTCCCTTTTTCTCCTAACTACAGCCTATAACTACACACAAAATTATTTACAAACCTTTAGTATGTGCAGCACTTCATCAAATTAACTTACATACCCCAAATAAAACTCTTATATTAGAAGATAAACGACTCTGCTCCATATCTAAATCTTCTAGCCAGAGTCTATACTCACAATGAGTTGCAACACTCTGGAACTCCCTTCCCCTAACTACCAGAACAACACATAATCTGTCTTCCTTTAAATGCTGTCTAAGACAAAACCTAAGCAAATCATGAATATACTCATGCTCTAATCCTGGCTAAATTTACTTTCTTGAAAATCTCCATCCTTTTTCTATCATCTCCTCACTGACCCTACTCTCCCTTCTTTCATTCCACCCTTTACCTGCTTTTTACTTTTTTACTTCTCCTAATATGCACACTCTTGAGGTAAACCTAGTATCAAACTGTTTCCCCTCCTTGAATTAATCTTACAGGCTCCTCATAATTCTAATCTTGTCTCCATCACTCTTTGTCTCCTACTGCTCCATAATTCCCTCCTCTTTTATACTTTTCTCATCTAATCTCCTTCCCCTTTCTCAGTACAGCCTTTTCTCTCTCTCTCTCTCTCTCTCTCTCTCTCTCTCTCCTACCTAACAATTACAGTTTTCCAGTTTTTTATGTTAAGCGTTTTAGTATAGAAATTCTGTTTGTAAATCATGTTACTCAAACTTTGTAATGAGTTAAATGATTTTCATTTTTATACAGTCATGCTGTAATGTTTGTAATTTCTGCTATTGTAATATCACTTCCATCTGTTTCATGTTATTTCTATAATTTCTACTTATACTAATGAAAATGAAACATTAATAAATACTTTGTATAAACCATATAGCCGTGGAGCTTTTCTCTCCAGTAGATCCTGTTATAGACTCAACTAAAAATTCTACCAGAGCAGATGTTTTTTTTCATTTAGGATTCTACTATCCCTTTCTGTTTGCCTGTACTCTAATATCAATCCCTGGTAGGGAAGACAGCCTCTGTCCTGCAGTCCAAATGTCTTCTTGGCCTCATCCCATTCTGTTATCTTTCCCCTCTCTAGTTATTTGCTTCCAATACCTTGATTTCTTTGTCAGTTTTCTGCAGTACATTCCACCCCCTTACTATTTTCTGCACCCCTACTTCTGCATCCCTATCAACAAAATATAATTTCCCCATTCTCATGTTGACTTTCGGCTACTTTATTAATATGATGTTCTGTATGGCTGTAATTCTTCTTCTTAAGGATCTGCATTGAAAATCCCATTCTCTCCTTATTTCTTGAATTTTCCCCTGCTTCATCATCATCCCTTTCCACTTTGAATTATAACTTTCTGCGTGTGTTATGTATATGACCTTTAATTGTGTACCTCTAAAATATCCCTTCAAATCAGATAATACTAAACCTCCTTATTCTATTGGCAGGATCAGCTAATCCCACTTAACCCTTGCCATCTTACCTTCCCAGATAAACGCCTTTAACTCTATTAATTATTGTCCTCAACTTCTGTTCTGGTTGATAAAAATATGACTGACTTTTATATCAAACTTAAGTGACTAATTTCACTTTTTCATTACTTTCATGATAATTAATTTCACATTTTCACTAACTGTATTTTATTATCCACATATATAATAAAGAGCTTTCAGTTTCCTTAATTTTTGTATTGTCTTTTGTTCAGCCTCTTCTTACATATCCTTAGCTGTCATGGCAGATGCCTTTTTAATCCGTACTCCTGAATACTTCATCTGATAATGTCCTGATATATATCAGTAGTGCTGAACCAATTCATGTGTGAGTACATAATTTACAACTATAGCCTTTGTTTTGTCTTCATTAATTTTATATCCCCCAAAAAATGTGAAATTGTCTTAGAATGTTCTACAACACTGAAATGCGAAAGACTTCCCTTTTTTTGTCAGAATAGTATGCCCATCCATGGAGAAGTTGCAGCTGCCATTAATGACAATGCTGTCCCCTTTTCTTCCTGTTAAAAAAAACACAGAAAACTAAATGTGTATCTACATCTGAAATTTCCTTAGACAGGAGTAGTTTACTGGATCTGGTTCAAGGTTTAATTCAGGCTATTGATCCTTCTTATAAAGCAGTTTCTGGTAAAAGGAAGAGGGACATAGCTCTCAACCTCTTAGCACAAAAAATGTGGACAAGGCCAAAAATAATGGGGGGACAAAGCCCCAAAAATAGGGGCACATTTTAAATGTTGCTCTTATAAACTCAGAAATTTGCTAGAATAAAAGATCTTGTGTTAGCATGCATTTTCTGAAGGATATGATGTCTGAAACTCAATGACTGTCATTATTTAGTGAATTCAGTCCTCCCTGATTTGCCTCAAAAATCCAGAAAATCACAAATTTTATGAGGAACAAACCAAAAATATGAGGCAAAAGTCTGGACATTCTACGAAAATCTGTACAGCTGAGAGGTATGAAGAGGGATACCTCTTTTCTTGAAGAGACTCAAAGTTCTAAATCTGGACAGGAAGATGAAGAGACAGAGGTATTTTCCTCATTTTCTTAATCTCCTTGTAGGAGTGTCTGTTTCTGAGAGTATTTTCAGGATGTGCCAATAATTGCAGTGGAAGAGCACTTAGGTTTCTCAGTCCTTCAGAAAATACTATGAGCTGTTACAGAAGGAATTTCCAGAACCTTTACCCATTCCTCCAGTTCTGTCAGATTTGGAGGATGTATGTGTTACTGTCTGCAATTTTCCTGGTAGTCAGCCAGCTGCCCCTAAAAAGGCAGATACAATTTGTAAAGTTCCTCAGTTTGTAAAGTTCCTGCATCTTTTTAAGTTTTTATATACTGTTCACAAACCTGCCGTAGCAGCTATAGCTTTAGTTAATCCTACTGCTGCTCATCCCTTAGTTAATTTCAATTCTACTCCTTCCAGTAAGAATGGCAAGATTATTGTTAAGAATGGGAAAAAAAGTATATGCTTCTGCAACTTTGATTTTCAGAACTCTGAATTGCCAGCCTGGTATGTTAAAGTTTATTCTGATTGTGAAAGCATGAGGAATGTTTTGTCTGCAGTTTCTTCATATGAGGAAAAATCTACTTTAAATAATGTAGTTACTTCCATTGTACAAGTCACTACTCTTTCTTTACAGTGTATGTATGTCTCAGTTGATACTTTTTCCAGAGCTATGACCACTGGTACTGTTGTCTGGCTGCGTACTCAGAACATCTTAGATGATGATAAAAATGAGATTTTAAATTCTCCTTTGAATAGAGATTTACTTTTTGACCTCTCTGTTGTAGAGGTTATCAAAAGTGTGATGAAGGGATTAGGTTGATACAAGGAATCGGTAAGAGATTTCAGCCCACCTTTTCCAAAAATTCTAAGACATTCTTTAACGCGGCATCCAGTTTTGTAAAAAATAAAATAGTCTCAACAAAATGCAAGTAAATAGATTTTAAAAAGTAAATAGCAAGGGAATTCCAAAATGATTTCTGCAACATCCCCAAACCAAGGATGGTCCAACAAGCCAAAATTTAAAGGACCTTGTCCCCCTTTCCCACCCTGACAGCCACATTTCCCATCCAAAAAGTCTGACTCCCCACTTTTCTATTAGGCAACAGATAGTTTCAAACAAACGAGTTCTGAAAATCATTCATTGCAGTTACAGATGGCAGTGAGAGGAAATTCCTCCTTTCCAGGAGGTAATCCCTCATCCACCAGACTAGTGTGTCTTATTTCCATGTGTACTTCATCAAATGCTGCCCCAGGATGTAATAGAACTAGTTCCTCCTTACAAGGTGGGGACAATTTTTTTTTTATTCAAGGATTTTTTCAGTGCTAGAGAAAGAAAATGCTTGGAGAGCAGTTCTGGATCTTTGTTTCCTAAACCTGATTGTGATAGTGCCCAAATTGAAAATGATGTCACTTCACAATCTGTTACCGCTTCTTCCTTATTCAAGCTTCCTGCTAACACTAAATTTAAAGATGCTTACCACTCCATCCCTGTTCATCCAGATTTCAGGCATTTCATAAGGCTTTGTGTGTCTGAATCACAGTATCAGTTCTCTGCCTTACCCTTTGGACTATCCATTACACCAAGAGTGATCACAAAATGTCTAGCTCCAGTTATAGCTCATTGCACGCTTCAGGGAATCCAGATTTTTCCATATTTTGATGGCTTGCTTATCTTTGCGGAGTCCTTTTCAAAGTGTCATGTCTGTCAGTTGGGGATCTCTTTAAACTGAAATTCAAAGAGAACATTCAAAAGTCTTTTGTGACATCTTCACACTGGAATGTGTTCATGGGGTGTCAGCCAAACATCTCAGTTCAAGGAGATTTTCTTCCACAGGAAAAAGCATATTTATATCTCAAGCTCTTTTTAAGGTTCAAGGGAGTACCTCAGGATTTTGGGTCTCATAGCATCTATGATTATCATGATAACGTGGCAAGACTTCACATAGGAAAGATACAATGGTATCAGACGTTTATTTGATTGTCCCAGCACCAACATACTTTTTCTTTTCAAATTCCAGTGCTGGGGTTTGTCAGAATAGAAATCACTTGGTGGAGACAGATAATATCCTTAAATCTGGATCTCTCTATCTGTCCCTGGTCCAAAGCAGTCAGTCACCACAGATGCCTCAGGCTTTGCTTGGGAGCAGTTTCAGGAGGTTTAAAAGTGCAAGGTGTGTGGGACATTAAGGACAGACACAAACAAGTAAATATAAAAGAGATGTTTGTCCTGATCAAGGCACTCAGATGTCTTTGGTCCCTGGAACCCCTTCACGTTGTTACAGACAATTCCACAGTCATGTGGTACATCAACAAGTAAGATGGAACCAAGTTTTACCCATTTTCAGACTAGCTATGTTACCTTGGGATATAGCTTTGCAGCCCTGCCTCACAATACAGGCATCTTACATTCATTCAGAGTAAAACTGTGTGGCAGACAAGCTAAGCAGAACAAGGGCAGACCCCCACTAATGAAACTAAATCGGGGAGGGGGTCTTCCAAGATTTGATCCATCTGTGGGGAGATCTATACCTGTTTACCTCCTCTGTGAACAGTCAGCTGGCAAGATTCTGCTCCAGGACTCCAGGCAAGAAGGCCTGGAAGAAAAACGCCTTTTCTTTTCCTTAAACAGGAATGTTCCTGTATGTTTTTCCACCCGGTCTGAAGTTTTAGAAGTAGTTTGTGGTGACTTCCTTCTGGCTCAGGCAACTGTGATTCTCCCTTATTTTGAAAATGGTCAGGGGCAATAACCACAAGCTTCCTTACTGAATGGATCCACTTGCACAAAAGCAGCAGTGTTTGATACACCCCAACCTCAATCAACTTCAACTGACTGCCTGGATGATAGGGTCTTAATTCCCTTTAGGCACCTGTTTACTGAGGACATGTAGCAGATACTAATGAAGGCAAGAAAGCTTGCTACGAGAAAATCATATATTAGTAAATGGAAAAGGTTTTCTGTTTGACACTAACAACATAACCAGAACCCATTCATGACTAAGTTTTATCTGGTTTTACAATATTTGTGTGAATTACTGTCATATGGCCTTCCTTACTCTTCCATCAAGGTTCATTTAACGGACAATTCAGCATGTTTGCCCATGGATCCTCCTTTTTCAATGCATTCTTATGTCTGAATGTTTTGAAAGGGGTTTTGCATAAGAGGCCTCTAAGAAAACTAGTGGTCTCTCCTTGGCATCTTAATTTTGTGTTAGAGAAGCTAACATATGAAGCAGCTAACCTCTCTGACATGAGGTACTTAACATGGAAAATTATTTTACTGATTACTCTGACCTTTGCAAGAAGGGTATCTGTGTTGCAAGTTGTTATGGTGAGTCAACCCTAACTCATTTTCCACATACAAAGGGTTTCTTTGAGAACTAATACTTATTTTATGTCTAAAGTGATATCCAAGTTTACTTTAAGTTAAACTATCCATCATCTTGTTTTCTTTCCTGAACTTAAAAATGAGGGAGAAAAGATACTTTTACCTTGAATGTCCACAGACAAGTCAGATACTGTCTTGGCAGAACCTTTCTCAAAACAGACTATTAAACCTTGTCATCACAATGAACAAAACATGCTGGAGGGATAGCTTCCTGAACCAGAGACTCCCCAGACTCTGGAACAGACTGCCCATACATGTCAAGCAGAGCACCTCTTTGACCCTCTTCAAAAGGAACCTTGATGATTGGATGGGAGATAGGAAATTCACCCTGGGGATCACGTCAGTCGCCCTGCTAGACAGAGGTCTAGGGAAGTAAATACTGTTGGAAGAAATAGCCAGGGAATTGTTATGGCTAGGCTTGTATAGGCCCTAGGGCCAATAGCCTAGTACCAACCTATGAACCTATTTCCAAATGGTTGTTTAAGGGTATTACCATTTGTTATACTCACCACAGTAAAACTATTCCAGGCAGGGTCAAGTCCCAAACTACCAAGGCAGTGGCTTCATTTATGGCTTTTTGGAAAGGTTTGGATTCTAGAAGTATTCTAGAAGCTATAGATCGGTCCTCTGTATGTACTTTTACAATGCACTGTAAGCTTGATTACTTCTCTAGGTCTACATCATTTTTTGCTAGGACCATTCTCCACAGGCTCCTGGACTATTCTCGTTCCACCTCTCAAATGTAGTATGCCAGGGTAATCTACCCATATAGCTAAGGCTACTTCAGCAGTGATCAATTAACAGTAGATGTTTGAATAATCACTGCTGCAGTAGCTGCTCCCTCCATCCCCCTTGTTTATGTCAGGGTGTGGATATTTACTTTTCATTATTCATAGCATTGTCCTTACAGGACTCAGCCTCCCTGTCTATATTGGCATGAAAGCTGTGAAGGTCTTAGCACCCAAAACTGTCTTTTTACTCAGCTCAGCTCGAGCTGATCAATAGTTTGGACATATGGAGGGTGCCCTGAACCATTGAACATTGGCTGGCTACTATATCCTATGCAGGATGTAGCCTGTATGTCTAAGATTAGTACAGCAGTGATCATTTGAACATCCACTGTTATGGTAATTTAACTTAAACAACTGTACTTTCTTCACCATTTATGGTCTCCAGGCCCTCTTTTAGTGGTTGCAGACAATAACACAATCATGTAGTACCTGAACATATAAGGGGTACAAGGTCATACCCTCTTTAACACTAGGCAATTGTGGTCTGAGACCTAACTTTACAGCTTTCTCTGATGCTTCATGCTTCATACATCCCATCAGAGGAAAACATAATGGCAGGCAGACTAAGCAGTTCCTGTACATACCATCATGAGTGGAAACAAAGGACAGAAGTCTTCCAGGATTTGGTCCAGATGAGGGGAACAGGTCAAATAGATCTCTTTGTCTCCTTTGAAAACAGTTAGTTGGAAAAATTTTTCTCAAGACATCCTTGCAGCCATTCTTGGCGGATAGATGCATTCTCATACTCTTGGACAGGGATATTCCTTTCTGCTTTTCCGCCCTTTCCACTGGGCCCAAGATACTTCTGAAGATTCAGATAAACTTACCAAAGATCATTGCTGTGACCCCATTTTGGCCTAAGCATAGTTGGTTTTCCCTTTTAATGGAATTGGCTAAAGACAGTTACCACAAACTTCCTCACACTCTGGATCTCTTCTCACAGTGTCAGGGACAAATGGTGCACCTCACCTTAGAGCAATTGGAATTGACAGCCTGGACGAGTCTATCTTAATAGATTTTAGGCACTTGTTCGAAGATAATGTGCAGCAGGTATTGAAGGAGGCAAGAAAAAATATCTTGTATTTACAAGTGGAAAAGGTTTTCTAGGTGACATCTAACTGATAATAGAGGGCCCAGTACGGTGTCCACTCCTCTGGTTTTAAAATACTTGTGTGAGCTACTAATCTCTGGCTTGTCTTATGCATCTGCGAAGGTGTATATTATGGCCATCTCAGCTGGTCTGCCCATGGATTTCCCTCTTTCATCTCTTTTTGTGGTTAAACAGTTTATGAAAGGAGTGTTGCATGCAAGACCCCTTGAAAGCAAATTCTTTCTACTTGGGATCTCAACTTTGTTCTTGAAAAGTTGACCTTATTACTTTTTGAAATAGTCTTTCAGACCGATTTAAAATTCAGCAGTTGGAAAACTGTTTTGCTTATTGCTCTGACATCTGCAAGTTGATTCTCTGAGCTGCAAGCTGTCATGGTGGGCCAACCTTATCTGTTTCTTGAAAAGGACAAGGTTCTTTTAGCATGGATCCATCTTTCTGTGAAAGGTTGTTTCTGAATTTACCCTGAATCAAGGCATCACTCTCCCAGTTTTCTTTGCAGAACCTAAAAACAAGGGAAAGAAGATTCTGCATACCTTGGATGTGGACAGGCAGCTCAGATACTACCTTGAGAGAACTAAGTCCTTCAGAAAAGCTGAACAGCTGTTTATTTCTTATTATAGGAATAAGAAGGGTCTGTCTGTCTCTAAGCTAGCAATTGCTCATGCTCATTGGTTGTCCTCTGCTGTTGTATTTGTTACTCCTTCCATAGTAAATTTATACCAGGCAAGGTTAAGGCACATTCCACTAGCACCTTATCCTATCTGGTAGCATATTGAAAAGGAATGGACCCTAGAAGCATTCTACAGAAGCAGCTTCGTCCTCTGTTTATACCTTTACAAAGTACTACAAACTAGGTACTTTCTAAGTCCTGTAGTAGGCTTTGCAAGGACTGTTCTCCAGGGGCTCCTGGATCATTATCTTTCCGCTTCCAAGGTAGAGTAAGCTTTGGGAATCTATCTAAATGCTAGTAAGGCAGTATGTTTGTTGAACATAGTTCAGTTGCATAAGTCCTACTTACTGTAACAGTAGAGGTTCAAATTTCACACTACCTCAGTGACAGCATCCATCCAACATCCCCCTTATTTTATATACAGTTTGATGGTATCCAATCTTGGTTTGTTGTTGGTTGGCTTTGGTTATTTGTGTTGGTGTTTTTTGTCTGCAAATTGGTTAGCTACTGGCATTTATTGCTTCTGAACCTTCTTGGTTCTTCCTACCCAGCAGTAAAAATCTGGACAACTGACTTCCTGTGACAGGGATTAGACTTCCCCTGATGCAAAGTGCTTAGCCAGTTCCCTGTCAGAGGGAGTCAGGAGCAAATTTTTAGCTCTGGAAAGCCGACAGTGAGGTTTTGTGCAGTCACAGAACCCACATGCCATTGAAGCAGTGTTAAATTCAATCATCTACTGTTACAGGTAAGTAGGACTTACTCCGCTGTACTTTAGGAAAGTAAAAGCTAGGGAATGGACAGAGTATGTTGAAGCCATGCATAATGTTGAGTAGATGAAAAGACATTCTGAGTAGCTTTCAGTGCAACAGGATTAGAAGAAAAGACCTCACTCAGGCTATTTTAAGCTAGACAGGAAAGGGCAGACTTCTAATGCTGAAGAGCAAGATGCATTCTGAGGAGCACCTTAATCCTGTAATACTGTCATCCTACCAGGAATCAGTACTTGAAACCTGTAGCATATGGAAGTCTATCACTAAAGCAGGAGCAATTTGGTGGTAAAAGCCTCTGTAGTGGTTGTTGAAAGTACTGGGCAGACGAGGTAACTTGGTGAACAAGTCTCTTTTCAGTGTTGCATGAAAGTTGGGGGGGGGTGTTCCTCTGGACAGGCATACTTGGATGGAGGTCCCCATCTTTAATGAGGGCAGACACCAAACACCAAAGGGTATATTAGAGCTTTGTGGGGGTAACACTTGTTAGACTGTCTGGATATGCCTTTGTTATATTATTAGAGAGCAGTGTCTGGATGAAAATGAACCTCAGACAGAGGATCAACATTCAGTCTCTGCCCTTAGTTTGCTATAGAGTCCAGCTCTTTCACATTATGCAATTCTGTAATGAGCTGTGGGAGTTTACAGCACCAATTTTGTGGACTCCATGTGCTTTGGTATATGCATTGACAGATCTGCAGGAATATGTTCTAATGACATTGCTTCTACATGCTGACTAATTCCTTGTATGAACACAGTGAAAGATGTGTCCACATTGATGGTTTTGACTCTCTGGTAAATATTCTCATACTGCGTCATTGAATCTGTCTTGATAGGAATGGAAACTGAATATCTGTGCTTCACATATGCCATTGTTCGGTGGCAGTGGAACAAGCATTTTTGCAAGGGTGCCAAGACCCTTGCACCTGTCATGTGTGGAGGGTTTACTCCAAACCCCAGAATTAAATATACTTTTGTCATTATCTTATAGCCAAGACAGATAGGTATATAGCACAGGAACAAAACTCTGTTCTCAGTTCATAGTTACAGTAGTCTACTCCTGAAAACAAAATATTTAAAATGTACATGTAGTTCTCAGATTAAACACCCACAACATACTTTCCCCTTACTCTACATCAAGCTCCTCCAGATCAGTACCACAAACACTGATGAGCCAAAGTACACAAATCATATAAATATCGAGATATGTGTTGCAATTGAGCTTTAATGCTTGAATTCTGATGGTATTGAAGTCAACAAAAGTGGATGCTGACAGCCATCATGCTCCCCAACTTTAAGTCAGAATCACACAAGGTAAATGTAGTGTGCTACCTGAGTTATGTTATGGCTTCATCATCCTCCATTTATAGTGACTGGTAAGCCAGATCAAAGGACTTCATCAGGTGTAGAAAGATTGCTACAGTGCACCAGTCTTGATAGAGATCATTGATGATGTGATCCTTAATTCTGACAGCAGCCATTTCACTGCAGTATGCAGCTCTAAAGCCATACTGTGTTAAATCCACATGTAGACTTTATAACACTGACATTTGTAATTATGCAGGCTAATGAAAATCTATTATTGCTGCCTAAATGTGGCTATTATGTTGCCTGAAAATGTCATTGTACCATTCCGCAAATACCATACAATTAATTCATATTAATGTCAGTCTTCTCTCACTTAGCAGATACTTGTAAAAAACCCTGTTCTGTTGTTTCACATGATATATTACCATCTTCCACGCATAGCCTATAAAGGCATAAGCTGTGCAGAAATAATTCATAACAAGCAATCATTGGGACAGTACTTTATATGAGGTGCATTCACTCATATTACTTGTGAAAGCAGAACAAGGCAGAATAACAATAATGCTTCAATAATGAAACTCGTTAAGCTATGTAACAACCATTATGTGATTAGAAAATGTTTTATTATTGCTTACCCAGAAAGCAGCCAAGATGGTAGCAATACCTTGGCAACAGACAAACAACAATGTGAAATGAAAGAGATTATGTGTATCTAGGAGTTGATTGACTTAACATTTTCATTTGGAAAATCTACTGCTTTTATTGTTTTAGAGAGCTGTAAATACTGAAAGCAATTCTGTCTTTAGTTGGCTCAGCCCTGTTAGTGATGCCTTTGTGAGGTGATTGGGTGAGCACTAGGCTGAATATATCATAACATAGCTTAACACAAGCTGTATCACATTTATGTACACAAAGATGCAAAGAAAGTACAACTGAGTAAGTAAACTTACAGTAATAGTGCAAGTCTGAATGATCTCTGCTGCAGTAGCCTTTAATATATGGGTTATATCCTGCTAAGGACATAAAAGCCAGCTGGCTTACAAAGCTTCAGGTCAACTTACATGGGCCCAGACTGTTGACCAGTGCTGTAGACAGTCAATGGTCCGGGTGCCAACCCCCTGCAGAATGCTCATGCCAACTGAAGGAATGAGGATGGAACCCTGGAAGAGGACAATATTAGGTATGTAAAATTCAACGTTCGCTCCATGGCAACAGATAATATACAAAAACAAGGAGGGACGCAGGAAGGCACATCTGTTGCATCGGTGATCGTTTGAGCATCTGCTGTTATGGTAGATTTATTTATGTAATTGTAATATGTTTATCATTTGATCACTGCTGCAGTAGCCTTAACTACATGGGTAGACTACCACAGCTTATACCACATGTGAGGAGAAAGAATGAGCCTAGCAAAGCCTACTCTATACTTGGAAAAGGAGACTAGTTTGTATGTACAGAGGACTATGTTACTGCCTCTGGAGTATTTCTAGAGTTCATCCCTTTCCAAAAAGACACAGATAAAGCCAAGGCCATAGTAGAACGAGCCTTGACCTTATCTGAAATTGCCTTGTTTAGTGGTAATAATAAAAATAGATAGTATAGGACAACCATTTGGAAATAGTCTTCTTTGGCACAGATTATCCCTGTTCATAAGAAATGAATAATTGATCAGAATTTCTGAAGGGTTTATTAGTCCTCTCAAGATAGTATCTGAATTATTTGTGAGCATCCAGACTATGAAGAATCCTTTCTCCCTTATTTTTTTTTTGTTTGTTTCTAGAAAGAAAACAGGAGATGGATAGCAAGGCTCAGAGTAAGCTCTGATTCAGATTAGGCATAAGTGAAGGATTAGTTCTAAAAAGGAAAACTATCTTTGGGGGAAAATGAAATTAGGTTGATGGTCCCATGATAGCTTGCAACTCAAACACCTTTTTTGCAAATGTCAGAGTTCAACAAACCTATTTTCTTTGTTAAGAACCTCAAATCAGCCAGATGAGCTGGTTCAAGTAGAGCAAGAGATCATTTTTTTTCAAAACAAAAATAATATCACAAGGAAATGACACCTGTTTTCTCGGTGGATGGGTGTGCTAACCCCCTTTCAGAAACATTTTGACATAGAAATGCTTTGAAAGAGGGGCATCCATGGGCAAAAAAACAGAAAAATACTAGCTTTAAAAAGTCCTTGTTTTTTTTGGCACCAACTACACTATTTTTTCCCACTGACTAATATATGACTTCCGTGTAGCAGGTTTCTTTATCACCTTTAATCCCTGCTGCTTGTCCTCAGAAAATAGCTGTGTAAAAGGTGTTGGGGTTCTGTCATCCAAGTAGCTATTTTTAATTGTTTCAAAATGGAGTGTATCAAACAACTCCTGTCTTGTTTGAGTAGGTCCAGTCTATGAGGAAGCTTATAGTAATTGTCCTTGGCCAATTCCAAAAGAAAGAACCACTCTTTCCTGCTGAAGAAGGGACACCCCATACTGATTTTGGAGTGTCCTTCTGACTCTTCAGAATAACCCTGAATATTAGTGGAAAGGGCAGAAAGGCTTACACAAACTTTCCTAGCTAATAAAATTAGACCCCCCTGATTCAGTTTCCATTCCCAAGGATTTGCCCAGGTCTGGTTTACCTTGTCATCTACAATGTTTTGCTCTGAAGGAATGTAAGATACATGTAGTGTGAGATTGTGCTGAATGGCTACATCCAAGCTACAATGGCTAACCCGCACAAGGATAAGATCTGAAACCCACCCTGTTTAAGTGCCATATCACTGTTGCATTGCCTGTAATCACTTGTATCAGCCATGAGGACCGTGGATGACTGAGAAGGTTGACTGGATTTATAATTACCAACATCTCTTTTATGTTTGTGAGTTTTGGTCTGTCTTTTTTGTTCCAAAAACCCCGCACTTTTACAGCAACAGACACACCTCCCCAAGCAAAGTCTGTAACATCTGTTGTTACAGATTGTGCTGGAGCTGGAAGAGAGAATGGGAGACTTAGATTTAGATAAAACTGAAACCTTTATCAGAGCAGTTCCCTTTTTACAAATCCCAAAACTGGAATCTAAAATGTTAGAGTGTTTCATGGTTGGGAACATACAGATCTTAAGTACCATTGAATTTTTCTCATGTAAAGTCTGGCTAGAGGAATCATGAGAATCATAGATGATGTGAATCCTTATACCCTGAGAAATTCCTTCTGAAGTCTTGGACTGTGTGAAAAAAATAAGGAATAGATTTTGATATAGATCTTCTTTTTTCTGTGGAAGACAAGCTCTTTGAACTGAAGTATCTTGGAAACACCACAGGAAAACACTCTAGTGGGATGGAGTCAAATAAGACATCTGATGTTGTCAATTTTCATTCATTCCTCAATAGATGGATCCGGATCTGACCCTCAGATCTGACTCGGTTGTTACTTTACCTCATAGCCACCAAAAATCACTCAAGCTCCTCCCTTACCCATAATGCACCAACTCCTAACATACCTCAGATCTCATGCCACTTTCTCAGTTAGACATGGTTGCCTTAAGCTCTCTAGCATTTGGCTATAAGTGTTTTCATTTTTCTGCATTCCTATAATAGTTTATCGTTTTTCTCTGCTATAAATCCTTCCTTTTTTTACACTCCGTGTAGTCTTTTTTATACCATAGTTAGTATTTGTTTATCTTTATATTTCTTTTCCATTTACACTTTCTAGTGTATAATTCTTTGTACCATCTTTGGTATTTTTCTTCCTTTTTTCCACTATAAAAAAAGGACTTTCCTTCTTATACTTTTTTGTTTAAATTTGTGTGTTAGGATGTCAGAAAAAGACCCTTCTGGCTTTAAGAAATGCCAAAAGTGCGGGCACAAGTTGCCCTTATCTGATGCTCACTATTTATATGTTTATTGCTTGGGCCTAGACCATCTTCAGGAAAAATATCCTATCTGTAAAAAATTTAATCTGCATGCTGTTGCGGACAGGAAAAATAAACTTATTTTGAAAGGGTTACTGCCTACATCCTTATCTGAGGCTATTGCTGGTGTTCAACCCACCAAATTAAAATCAAAGGAGCCTTCCAGTAGGTCTCCTAGACCTTCAGGATCATCAACTTCCTCATCCACAGACCAGCCAAGCCAAAGAAGAAACATAAATTGGATCCAAAGGCTGTTATGGTTCTACCAGTGTTGGATCCTACAAAGGCCTCCTTGGATCCAAGTCCTTTGGATCTGAGGTCATTACCCAGAACCAGATATTCACCTAGTATGCATCCATTGCCTTCCAGAGTACCTTATCCTTTTACAGAATGCCGGCACTCTAATTCCCCATCCCTAGCTTCCACTCGTTCTTCCAGATGTCTGACCATTGCTGATGTGGACAGACTGATGATTAGATTTCTCTCAGTGCAGATCCAGATGGGAGTTCTCCTGTCCCCTACCCCTTTGGGTCAGGAAGCGCTAGTTCACACTACTCCACGACTCTCAGGTCTTTCTCTGATCCATCCATCTATTTTGGTGCCCCTGGATCCAACTCTTCCAGGACCGT